>NC_072731.1:139520008-139764340 GCF_026930045.1 Uloborus diversus
TTTAACTTAAAAATTTTATCACTATGTGAAATCTAGACAAGAAGTATAAATTCAAAGATAAAGAACATCCAGGATTACAGATAAAATTTAGGCCATCTTTATTGAGGTTAGTAGAAAAAGGGTTTGGGGATTCTCCCCAGGAAAATTTTCAGAATTGAATAGCTTTAAATGCAACTATAGACAGCATATATGACATTGTGGGAAATAATGGGGTGTAGAGCTCTCGCCAGGGCCGGACTGGGCAGTCAGGCTGGCGCCAGACTCGGATAAAATGAAAAGCTTTCTGCGAACACAAATCCTAACTAGAACATTTTCTGTAAATAATTATTTTGCCTAGCTCACCCTTGAGTAAATAATTAAATTTATATTCAAATATAAAAAAGGCCAAAAAAAAAAAAAAAAAAAAGTTTTTAAAAATCATTTATTTATTTTTTTTTCAGTAACATATAGTTAGTGCTTATTTTTCACCAACTGAAGAAAACTGCCAAAACCATTATTTTTTTCACCAGAGCCGTCTGAAGAGCTGACGGCGCCCGGGGCGAAAGTTTCCTGCCCCCCCCCCTCGTACGCACGGTAAAAACAAGCTAGTTATAACATCAATGCATAATACAAGCTTGAAATTTTTACATATTAATGAACAGAATAATCAGAGGGCTATGCATAATACAAATTAAAACACAAACAATGAATCTGTTTCTAATATTTGTGAAACATTAATGCCCCCAAAACTTTTTGGAAAATGGAAATGTTAAAAATCCAAATATTTATCTTGTAAAATGTTATCCCACTAGAAAAAACAAACATTTAAAACTGAATTTGTTCCTCATATTGATCAAACTAAGAACACGAGTAAATAATTTGCTGATTATAAATAGAAAATGTATTTATCGAAGTAAATTACATCAAAATTAAATTTCGATCTGGACTCGTCCAATTTCGAAAAATTGCTGGCCCTAACATTACAAAATATGGCCTTACAAATTGCGTTTTAAAACTTGAGTTTTGCGAAAATATAAGTGGAATATCCCCTGAATGTAAAGCATTGCTTAAATTTTTTAATACATAATTTTGAACAATTTTCCCAGGAAATGCACCAGATCCTCCTATCCATAAAATCTTCAAAGTTCTCCTAAATTTGCGGTTTTGAAATTTCAGTTTTGAAAACTTGCAGAGATAGGAGGGAATTGATTTCAATCAATTAAAAAAATAATCGATCGGAATCAGTCTCTGAGCTTTCTCCTTTATCCTAATGTCAATAAAAATGGCCTATAATCGTGTTTTTATAGCTAAAATTACGTTTTTAAAACTAAAAGTTTAAAAATTGTGTTTTTTCAATGTGCCTCCTTAAAAAATTTTCTGGTTGCGTCACTGCATGTGCAAAGCAGAATTCAAGCAAATTTGGTGAGAATTAGACAAAAGAGAAGTGCCTTTTATTTGATTCTAAACAGTTATATTCGGAGAAATTGTATCTGTTTCAATGATACACAAACGAAATGAATGTTTTGGAGACTTAGAGAGAGGAATATTTTCGTGCCCTAGGATAAAATAGAGAATCATTGCAATTATTCTCTATTTTGTATGTCTATGACTGTATCTATAACTCCCGAAATGAAGGTTGCCGCCAGGTGCCCATAATTTTATACAATCGGAGCATTTTATACGATGAGGGGCGCCTTGTGAATGTCGTCGGGTTCCGTCAAAACGTGGGGCGCCATGCGGCGCCCCTTCATTTTGTGGCGCCCGGAGCAATTTTATTAAAAGAGTTAATGAGATTATTAAAAAAATAAATTGTAAATCTAAAACCTTTTTTTTTTTGCAATGTGATAAGTGGAAAAAACATACAAAGTGAGTCAATGATAAATTTCATGATTTGAAAAATATCCACATTTCGAGAAAGAAAAAGACTATAAAATGCTTTGTTTGTCCACAGTTGGGGGGGGGGGATTGTTAATTCCCTGGGTTAATGAACTTTTTTTTTCCTCCTCCCCTTCTTCCTGCCCCATCAAAAAAAAAAAAAAGCCGAAGAACTTTCAAAATTTTTCTAGCTGTTTAAAAAATAGTTTTATATTTCATTTAAAATGTGTTTACACTCATATGCTAAATACTACAGTTTTTAAAGTGGCTATGATTTTTTTTTTAAATGAAGTCGTGTTTATGTTCAATTGTTCATTCAGTAAACATTTATTGGTTGGTCTACCATACTACAGTCTCTGAAGTATTTTAAAGTGATTCAGATTATTGCTTAAAAAACCTAACATTTATAAGCAATTGCAGGTGTGTTTGGAAATGTAAAAACACATACCAAAAAAAAAAAAAAAAATCTTGGCTTTTAGTCTTGGTTTTTTGTTTTCTGAAATTTGACTTTTTTTGTTTTTGAGTGTGAAAATTAATGCTGCATAAATTTGCCTTAAATATTGCTTTTTTTTTAAAGACAATTTTACAGACACTGCCATAAGTAAATATAATGGACTAATCATGGAAAAGGAACTGGAACCATGGGAAGGCCCTTCAAGTGATTCTGAAAATTCTATAGGTTTGATATCTGATGAGACAGATGGTGCAGTAAGTTTTTTACATTCAAGTTTTGCCTAAAGAATTCTTACTATCATTATTTATTATTTTCCTGTATTTCCAATCTAGTCAGTTGAGTTGTTCTAAAAAAAAAGCGTTAAAAATAGTTCAGATACAAAAAGTCTCTATTTTATTGGAAAAAGTTGAAAGCAACAAAAGTTCTAGTGACAATACAGTCGGACCTCGATATAAGGTCACTCCTCGGGACTTCACGAAACTGACATTATAAGCCGGATGACCTTATAACCGATTCATATATGTTTTATAACATGTGTGCAATTTAAGACATTCAAAAATATCAGTAATAAGGTTATAATAGTTTAATACATTTGAACCAATTAAAACCTTTGGAGTCAATAAGGTTTTAAAATGATATTTTTGAATTTTCATGTATAAGTAAAGCTGTTTACAAATTTGCCCGAGCCGAGAACTGATGTGCAACTTGCCTAACTTAAAATTATCATTAATACTGGACAAATAAGTTTTTTCTTTAATTTAAACACAATGGTTTCTAATTGTTTTCTGAAAATTTTCTTCCGCTTCTCATGACTGGTAAAAAGTGCGATGTGTACAGTGTACACTCGGAGTGCTTTCGTTATTGCTTCAAATTTTAGTGTCACTGTCATAATATTCATTTTCTACTGCATTCAGTGCACTACATGCTACGTTAATAAAAGGAATATGACTTTTCACTTTTTAAGGATTGTATATTGCGGAAAATTCTTGGAAGTGAATTTATTAGCCACTGAAATCATTTAAAGAAATCAGACAGAAGTGACCTTATAAGCATAAGACTTGTATTAAGACTTGACCATATATCCGATTAGACATAACATAGAATTCCTATTCAATGAGCCGGGACTTTAGAAAAGCGACCTTATATGCGGAGGTGACCTTATAAGCGAGTGACCTTATATCAAGGTCTGACTGTATTATATTTATCCTAAAAATTTGACCAAATATGCCGAGAAATCAAAAGGTCTTGTTACATTAGATCAGTGTTACCCTGTGTAGGGTGCATGTACCTCTAGGGAGCATTTTGCTTTTTACCATTTGATAATCCCAGAACGAGATAGTACCTTTTTTAACTTTGAATGGTCCTTTTTTTTGGCATTACCAACATTTTTTTACCTCCTTGTATTAAGTCTCACATGTTGTTTGACAGCATGTGTGAATCAAGTTATTTAAGGTATTTTAAGGTTATTTCTCCCCCTCCCCTTATTTTCTTAGAAATAGGGTGAATTAACCGTCTTTCAGAAAGTGCCACTTGAGGCAAAGGTCCCGGCTTGCTCCACCTAGGTCTGGCATTGGGTTTTTCAAGTTGCCCTCTAATATTTTTTAATTTTCATGTCTAGTTAACATTATGTAATTTACAAATACAAATACAAATACAAATGTGACGACCAGCAACAGGCTCTGGGCCCAGCTAGGCTGGTCCTAGTCAATTAATTAGTCCCCAGTGAAGATCAATGACCCTCTTAAAGCTATCCACTCCCTTGCTCATTACCGCCTCTTCCGGTAAGCTATTCCAAGTGCCCACGACCCTGCTAAAGTAGTAGTTTTTCCTGATTTCCAAGTTAGCCTGAGATTTAAATAGCTTAAAACAATGACCCCTTGTCCTGCTTTCCCCGCAAAAATTTAATCCATTTACATCTTTCATTTTGATAAATTTAAATAACTGAATCATGTCCCCTCTGACTCTCCTTTGCTCCAGGCTATACATGTTAAGCCTATTAAGTCTGGTATCATAATCTAAATCTGAGAGTCCCCTTACTAATTTAGTTACCCTTCTTTGAACCATTTCCAATACGAAAATATCTTTCTTCAGATAAGGCGACCAAAACTGAACAGCATACTCCAAATGAGATCTTACTAAACTCCTATATAAAGGCAGAAGAACTTTCTTAGATTTGTTTGAAATAGATCTCTTGATGAACCCAAGCATTTTGTTGGCTTTGTTACTAGCAATACTGCACTGTTGACTAAACTTGAAGTCCTGATTTATAAAGACACCCAGATCCATAACATTTTCTGCCTGATTTATGACTGAACCCTGTAAATGATATCTCATACGCTTATTTCCATGACCTAAGTGTAGCACTTGACATTTCCCTACATTAACTGCCATACCCCATTTATCTGCCCACTTAGTAATATGATCTAAATCCTCTTGCAGCTGTTTTACTTGTTCTTCATTTTCGACAATCCCCATAACTTTTACATCGTCAGCAAAACAATTCATGCTTCCAGAAATATTTTCATTGATGTCATTCATAAATATAATAAACAAAAGAGGCCCTAAAACTGATCCCTGAGGAACCCCACTTAAAACATCACTCCAATTAGAATGATTTCCTCTCACAACTACTCTTTGCTTCCTACCAGTAAGCCAATTTCTAACCCAAAGTAAAGTTTTTCCTCCTATTCCAATGTCAGCTAACTTGCTGAGAAGAGCAACATGCGGTACCTTGTCAAAAGCTTTTTGAAAGTCAATATAAACAACATCCACACATTTTTTGTTATCTAAAGCTGAGGTAACCTTGTCGTAGAAATGCAATAAATTAGTAGTACAGGATTTACCTTTCCTGAAACCATACTGCAAACTAGTCAACAGACTATTAGTCTCTAAGAACATCATGATCTTAATTTTGATCAAAGTTTCGAAAATCTTACAAATCACCGAAGTCAAACTTACAGGTCTATAATTCCCAGCAAGACCTTTAGACCCCTTCTTGAAGAGTGGCGTTATGTTAGCCAGCTTCCAGTCCTCTGGCACCGTCCCCGAGTTATAAGAAGCATTGAAAATATTCAAAATAACATCCACTAATTCCTCTGCACATTCAACTAAAATTTTTGGATAAATATTATCTGGTCCTGGAGCTTTATTTGCTTTAATCTTTTTCAAATGAAATAAAACCTCCTCCCTGGAAAATACAAAATCCTCAAGCTGTATAATAGCTTGTGTCTTGTTAGTGTCAACTGTTGAGATACAGTTATCGTTAAACACACTGGAAAAAAAGTTATTCAGAACATTTGCAATATCCCTATCGTTTTGGATTAAATTTCCATACTCATCAACCAAAGGCCCAATTTGACTGTTTCGAGCTTTCCCAGAATTAGCGTAAGCAAAAAACCTCTTAGGGTTCCCATCAATGTCATCTGCCAGCCTTTGCTCCAATTCACTTTTCTGAATCCGTACCAAATACTTAAAATTTCGCCTTGCCTTACCATACTGGAGCCTCTCCGCACTCTGACCAGTTTCTTTAAACTTACAAAAAGTGGCTTGCTTATAATTAAGAGCTTCTTTAGTCTCCCTGGAGAACCACATGGGCCAAATTTTGGTATTAACACCTTTTCTCCTAAATGGAACATAGTCCCCAACGGTTTTAGCAAGTTTATCCTTAAATTCCGTCCACTGCTGATCTTCGTCGCTATTTTCCAACCCTGACGAAAAAATCTCTTTCAAGCTCTGCCTAAGTGCAACAAAATCAGTGTTTTTGAAATTGGGCACAAACCTAAAATTATCATCTTTGCACACTTCAAATTTAACCCGGAACCTAATGCTGTTATGATCACTATCTCCAATATGCTCCCGTACACTCAACCCCTGAACAAAACTACCTATGTCACAAAAAACTAGATCCAAAATTGCCTCCTCTCGAGTTCCCTGAGTTACAACTTGATCTAAGAAACAGTCGCCAATTACTTTTAAAAATTCCTCTTCTTTGCCATTAGCAGGATAAAAATTATTCCAATCAATACCCGGAAAATTGAAATCCCCCATTATGATAACGGATCTCTTACTGGACATGTCACTAATAATACGGTACATCTGTTCATCTTGTCCCTGGTTTGAATTAGGTGGCCTATAAATGTTTCCAAAGCGTAGCTTTTTGCCCTTACTGCTCATCAACTCCAGCCAAACCATATCAATATCAGTAGGCTTATCATTTATGACCAATTCATTGCAAATAAAATTGTCTCTAACATAAAATAAAACCCCACCACCTTTTATTAACATTAATGTGAAAATTGGCTCAAAGAAATTGGATGAAAGTCTTAAAACAATTTTTGAAAAACTAGGAAAGAGGAGAAAAAGAAAGTCTCTCTCTCTCTCAAAAAAAAAAAAAAAAAAAAAACTATTAACTGTGTCTAAGGTCAAAATTATTAAAGAAAAGTAACAGAAATTGGTGGCATTTAAAAGTAATCATTAATCAGCTGATTATCTACAGCCAATTAATCGGTAATCGGCCAATTTGCAGATCCCTATTAACCATGTAATGTTAATTAACATTGAGAAATGGATCCTAGCATGGCAATAATTTGAATATTCTTTCAAGGAACTGCAGTTTAGTTTCTTGTAGTAATCAAAATGATTAAAAAAATTTTTGAACTGTAAAGCTCACCAACTTTTTTCTCAAAGTTGAGAATAAAGGGAAATCTAATGGTGTGTAGTGAATTTGATGTAAGATTAGGATTGGTCTTTCTAAAATTATCCATTAGAATAAGAATATAAAAAAACCTTTTGCTTATTAAGTGTTATTTTTACATTTAACATTTGTAGCATTTATAATTTATCAATTTAAATTTTATTTGTTAATTTTTTGTTGCAAATTTACAGAATGGCTGGGATGCTAATGATATGTTTCGTACAAATGCAGAGAAATATGGTGTTAAATCTAGCTATGATAACTCCCTTCAAGAATACACGTAAGAACACTTATTTCCACTATTTTATGCTTTTAACAGTATTGTTTCAGAAAATGGTGTTTTAGTAGATATTAATGTAGGTGGTCTTTCTGATTTTTAAGGGACCGTAAAATATTTTGGAAAAAATCAAGCAAAAACTTTTTTTATTATCTACTAAGCTCTTCTACCTCATCAGTCGTAAACAAAAACAAGAGGTTTTAACACACATTGGGGATGAGAAAAAAAAATGTAAATTTTCTTTTCTGTTACTATTAACACTAGAATAACGGTAGGTGTCGTTTTGACCCCTAAAAACTTTTTTTGATAAGTACTTTTTTGTGTTTTCATAAAAAACTTATTCTTTCCTTGACTTTTCCTAACTCATCATGCTGTGTAGTAAAACAGTGCTGGTTATTCAATGGATATTTTTTAAAATACTTTATTATAGATCCTTAAAATCTCTGCATCCTTGAAATAAACTTTACACCCAAACCTGTTTTTATATGGTCTTTTTTATGCAAATTTTTTTGTGCGGTACATTAAAATTT
Source organism: Uloborus diversus (assembly GCF_026930045.1). Lineage (NCBI taxonomy): Eukaryota > Metazoa > Arthropoda > Arachnida > Araneae > Uloboridae > Uloborus > Uloborus diversus. Next base: position 139,527,817 of record NC_072731.1, read on the forward strand.
CAATCAGATTGGGATCCAATTGAGAAAATTATTTTTAAAACAAGTGCGAGGTATTATCTTCAAGTGACGACATAGGCATCCCAATAGGAAAAAGTCCCAAAAATGTCCTTATTCGGGAAATTTTGTCCGAGCATTGGCAAAAATGATCATCACTTGGTTTATTTTGATTTTGTTTAAAGATTACAATTTTTTAAGTTTTTGGGTTATTTTCTTTGCAAAACTTTTTTTATGCCCTCCCTATCTACCATATAAAAAAATATTTTTTAACTGTGTTGCAAAAGCATTTTAAGCTACTCCTAAAGTTTCCAATTTTTTTTATACAGTCTCAATCTACCACATAAAAACTGGTTTGGGTGTATTTATTATAAATATGTTCATTTTTATCTAATTTTTACAAATATGTAACATTATGTACAGAACTATGCAGATTTCTTCTCGGAGGATTAAAAGGATTAAAATGGCCCCCGCTGTATTTCTAGGCCCACGAAGATGGCCGTAATTATAGTGTTAATATATACAATTGCAGTCTACATTTTGCAATTTATTTAAAAAATCAATTGCACATTTTCTAAAACAGTTTTGTGAAATAAATTTAATTTTTAAATTTGTATGTGCTCTTCATTTTTTGTTGACAAAATTTAATGTTTAGTGAAATTCAAGAATTAAAATAGATAAATCTATTTTTTATTTAATAAATATTCATATGTACCAATAATGTTGCAGTTATGTCTCCATGTATAGTGTTTTTTTTTTTTTCATTTTAAAAAATAACTACTTGATAAAGTGAGTACTAATGATCAGAGTTTGTTGATTAAAATCATGATTTAAATCAAGTGATAAAAAAAATATCATTGATTTAAAACTCTTGATTTGAATCAAGTGATTAAAAAAAATCATTTGTTAAAAGTCAGTTGATTTTATTTTTGTAAATTAATTTTGCACTTTTCGAATGTATTGCTCTAAATTTAACTACCCTGCATTATACTAACTTCAACTGGCAAAACTACATAGATCCCTCTTTCGGTGTGTGTAGAAAGAAACAGATTAAAAATGCATTATGAGCTCCCATTGGATCAAACAGCACCCCTTCCCTGGATTTCAGGATAACTTGTACCAATTTGCAGAGCTGTAAGGGCTAAGGTGCTCATGAGCATTAAAAAACTGCAGTTTTGTATGTTAAAAAAGTTGCTTTCATATTTGTGGTCTCTAGTATTTTGCTCTTTAGCTTGGGGCTTGAATTAAGTTGAACCTAAAATTTTCCGTTAAAATCGAAACCCTTGAACTTTGTGAATAACAAAGAAGAAACATGCGAATCAAAAAGGCGTAACTATGGCAATGTCAAATAAAACATCAATAATTTTAATGGAGATGAAATTATTCTAAATTGATTTTTAATGGCTTGTAACTATTTTTCCTTTGGAGATAGAAGTTTAATTTTTCAATCATAGGTCGAGTTAGATCTGGAGTAAAAAAAACACTGTTTTCAGTGGTGTCAAAAAGAAAACTGTAAGACAATTCCTTCGTTTTTTACTAAAAGATTTAATGAAGAAAGTAATGCCTAAATTTTAGTTAAGCGTAAAAAAGTTCGAGCTAAAAATGCAAATAACTCCCGCCGTATTTAAGTTAGAGCAATGAAACAAATTACTTAAAGTTCAGAAAATTCTACCCTTTGCAGTGATATATAATATTAATATGTGCAAGTATTTTTTCACCCGTTTATTAAGCAATAATAGGCAATTTACGCAAAATTTGAGCTTCAAAAATTAATTACAAAAAAACTAATTCGAATTTTATAAAATAAAACACCAGGTGCGCACCTCTGAGGCTCAAAGTAATTTTGTATAAAAATTCAAGGCTGTAGGTGTTATGGGGTCTCCTGGAGGCACGTCCGCCACAGACTTCTTCTGAATTTCTTTGAAACTTTACTTCTATTTACTATAAAGAGATTCTTAAAGTCTCCCGATTAGCCCCGCCTCCTTAGTTTCCCCATCTCCACTGATGACGTCAAGATTCATTCTCGCTCTCCGCTCCTTCTGGCACAGGAAGTACGTGCGTTGTTAACATGCTTGTTTGAGATCAAGTTTCATGTTCAAGCGATTTCAAGCACATTTTGTTCAACAGTTCATTTGTCTTTCACACATTCGATACTCTTAGCACTGAAATGTTAGCATACTTGCTGACATAGTTTACACTAAAAGAATTACATAAGTCAAAGCGTCGAACTTTACCGCTACCATTACAAATGATGGCATTGTACTCATGAAAAAAAAGCTCCACTTTATCTTTAATTGACTTTTAAAGTTTAGTTTATTTACCATTTGAGTGCAACGACGAGCTATTGCTCTTCTTTTGTGGTGTGTCGAAAATGCTTGGAAATGCGACCACGCTGTTATTTGCTGCTATAATTTTCATTCTGCATAGACTGCAATTTACTTCGAGCTAGCAACCCAATAATTCCACAGGAAGTATGCGAAAATAAATTACTTCAAAAAATTTTCGTGTGTAAAGCTTGTCATATGAGGTTTGCGCAGTACAAAAAATCAACGGAATGCAACCATGAGGCCTAGTTTCTGCCGATACGTAAATAGCATATGTTAATCATGACGTCATAGTTCGGACGCATCGTAACCAACCCTAGCAACGTATGCGATTACCGTACGTACGGTAGCTGCCACAGTCTCTGCCCAAAAATACTGGAAGTTCGTTAATGCTCACTGGGATAACGAACGTACGGAAAGCATTAAGCCACGCCTTTTTTCCTGTCCCTGTAAGTCAATGGAAAATTAGAATCGTTGGCCTGAGAACGCTGAGGAGACGAGGCTAGCCTCATTTGTTTTGTTTTGATTCTCCTTCCTGACGTGTGCTCCCAATCACAGAAACGTGGAAAATATGTTCTTTTTGTTACTTACACCACTTGGGTACCCAAACCAGAAAAAAAGGGGCACAAAAGAAGAACCTTTTGACCTAAGAATCACAATGATAATATAAAAAAGTATATTTGTTGGAGTTTTTACTATTTTTTTGGAGTATTAAGTAACAAGTTCCTAAAAATTGCTCCTTTATCATTGTGGGATTACCAACTCATTTACCTCATCATTCAGCAAACACAACATCATTTTTAATTCCTAACATTCATTTGTATTTATTGATAGGAGTGAAGTAAAAGGTCTTGCAGCTTGGCCTTAAAAATATTGTTATTTATTTTATTTGCACAAATTAATATTATTCCACACGTAAATGGATCATATCAACCTATAAATAAAAAAATAAATTTCTCAACCTGACCGTCTCAGATTTTCATGAGTTTCGGAAGCCCTACTCTCTGACATCTTAAATGTAACAGTAAAACCCCTCCTAACGGACCCCTCTTATGCGGACAATATTTTATTCTCCAATTTCAAGGAAAATAAAATTATTAAACCTCTGTCTAGCTGACACTCCTCTTTTGCGGACAAAAAATTGTCCCGTTAGTGTCCGTATTAGAGGGGTTTTACTGTATATAATTTAAAAAAAAGCTTTCATACTTGATTAGTAATTAATTTCTGAAAGTTGTTAAAAAGCACTTTTTAACTTGCTGGCAATGCTTTAAAGTTTTATATGTCAAGCTTTATGAGAGCTGCAGAGTTGTATTATAATTCACTTTGAAGAGAAAGGCATGCACTTTAGTTGAATGTATAATTTAAATACTTTTCGGTTTTCGGGAAAAAATTCTTTTTCCCAAAATTTTCAAATTAAAAAAAATTGAGAATAGTGTCATTTAAAAAAAAGAGCATGGTTTTTACTGTATTTTAGTGAATAGGGCCAAAAATTTTCAGAGTGGGACTACGACAGAATTTAAAAGTACACTATTTTAAAATAATTGGAATTAAAAAAAATGTTTGACTTACAAATCAGAGATGAAAGAGCATGAAATTATCTTTAACATGAGCTATTGTACAGCTCTTTAGCTAAAAAAAAAACTTATAACTAGTGATGTGCTGGATCGTTAAAAGTTTAGATCTGCCGATACGGGTCACTGTTGTCTAGATCCGTGAGAACTTCTTGCGGGTCAGTACACGCCAGAAACTGAAATCAGATAAATTTTAAATCGTGGAGCAACAAAGAAATTGTTATTACTCACAAGCATAAAGGTGTAACATTGTACTCAAAATTTATGTAATCAAAACTTATAACTCCTACTTTGAAATTTCTAACAAATATTAAACTGAGAAAATTTCATTCTTTCATCTTGTGCCAATATTAGAATTCAAATATGCGTTGAAATTTAAGAATATAAAATATTTGTTTAAGATCCGTAAAAAACAGATAAGGATAAAAATCTTTATTTTCCCTCGAATATCCGACACATCACTAGTCGGGATTTTTAAAGCCAATTTTTTGCAAAAATTATCTTACAATATTTGCCGCAACTGTTGATTCTTTTCTGAACCCACTCTGAAAAATTGGGATGTATTCATTATAATACGGTAAAAAAAAAAGAAAAACCACCACCTGAATTTTTGAGCGACACAATGTCAAAATTTAAAATTGTGAAAAAATATTTTTACTTGAAATATGTGTGTTATTACACATCGAAGTAAGGCGCATGAAGTTTTCTATAAATTGAGCTATTAAGCAACTCTGAAACTACCATAGAACTTGAGTTAGGTATAGCATTCTAAAACACTGCTGGCAAATAACAAACTCACAAGGAGAGGTTACGGTCTTGGAAATTCAGATCGGGATGAGATTTGGCAGATTAGTAGTATTCTTTAAGGGGTAAAGTAATAAAGTGCACTAGCCATAAAATTCCGAGAAAACAGCCTTTAAAGATTTACGCGCAACTTATAAACTAGTAGAGATTGTTCGTAAACAAATGCCCGGTGGTCATGTGGGCAGCGCTCTGGGGTTTCATGCGGCCGATCCGGGTTCAAATCCACTGTAGGTTTCTTTTTTGTTTATTTATAAAGTAACTTACAGCTTTGTGCAATTTGAATTGAAGATAATGCGAAATTTTTAAACATGTAAAGCACTTCAACAGAGAAAATGGAGATAAATTAAATCAATACAAATTAAAATTTGAATTACAACGGCTACAAAATTACTGTAGAGCTTAATTTATAGATGATTTTTATCAATATAGTTGTTATTTATGTACGTACACCAGAATGATATTTATAATAAAAGCATGGAAAACAAAAACTGTTATGACATCTCGCACAATTTATAAATGAAGATTGCTTACAGGAGCAGCTTTTTTGTGAAAGAGTCATTGGAAAACATACTTCATTTACATTCAGGAAAGTTTCTCTTTTGTCAGAAAGTTTATAAGTATACCACGCATATCGAATAATTTTATCAAAAATTTGCGATGACAGTTGATGATGAACAATTGATTGTATTTTTATCAGTCTTCACGGTATTTATTTCTCTATTTTCAACGAGATACGCTCAATTTTGTACATGTTTTATTAAATTCCTTACCTGTCTATAAAAATAGACGTCTCAAGGTTGAGCATGTGGAGTACATTTTGGTGGAATCACTTTAACTGTACAAGTTGGAGATTTTTCATCATCCTGGAAAATTTGGTCGTATAGTTCAGGTTTTGTTTGTCCTCCCCAAGAGTCGATAATCAATAGATATTCTTCTTTTCCCACATAAGACTTCAAACAACGGTTCAAAAATTCGATGTTTAGTCCTGTCGTTAGCTTTCCTAATTTCGAAGATGTTATTATGACATTTTTATATTTTTGCGAGTATTCATCAATTGCTTTTTGAATTCGGGGGCCAAAAATACCAGTTGCTTCTTGTAAACAAACAAATACAAGGGGCAGAACTTTTCCAGACAGGGTAAGAGAGTATTGAGCGGTGTATGAATGCGTTACTCTATTCATGTCGTGCCTTTTGATGAAAATAGTTTTACTTCTCGTTTGAGCCAAAGTCCTGTTGTACACCGACTGATACTGACATCCTGGAAAAAGGAAATGGGAATTAAAATATTTTGTCAAAAGCAGGGGCGGATCCAGAGAGAGGGTCGTGGGGGGGGGGGGGTCCATGACCCATCTTTTAAATGACCAAATATAGAATAAAATTGCATTTTTGGGACATATTTCGAAAAAAAATTGCCCATTTCGCACAAAAATTACCCTTTTACCCCTCCCTTTCCAAAAATGACCTCCTCCTATACCACAAGCTGGATCCGCCCTTGGTCTGAAGATCGTAAAATAAGTTTTTAATTACTTACCTGTTTGGTCAGTATTGATAACATAATCGTTTTTGAAATTCGGTATCAACTTTAACGTCTGGATTACAAAAGTGTCAGCAGAAGCCAAAGTTTCTTCGATCGTCGCAGCTTCTCTTTTTGATACAAATTTTGTGACTTTTCGTTGACGAATGGCATGCTTACTTTTGAATTTTTTCACCCAACTGTCAGATGCTTTAAATTCAAAATCTGTAAACTGTCGTGCTGCTGCTAAAGCCTACTGTTGCAAGTTCCGAGTAGTAACTTGTTGATAATTCTCTCGAGCTTCTAGAAAACGATCATACATATCCAAGAATTGATTACATCATATTTATCGAATAGATTTCCTCCATTTTTTTATTTTTCTCCCATTGCGATAAATATTCATTTTTTTTTAAACCGACTGCATCTTTTCTTTCGTAATGTTTGTTGATTCCATGTGGGGTGAGCCGTTGCTATGTTCACAACTTTAATTTTGTAATCCAAAGGAAGATGCTCTACCTCTCTTCTTTTTTTCTCTTCTGGTTCGTATTCAGCTGATGAGCTTTGAATTTCGACTTGCTCAAAAGGTTCCTCCTCACAGTTTTCATTTTCATGAGCAAGTTCGTCATTAGTTACAAATATTTTTTCAACCAGCATATCCATAGTACGTTCATAAATTTCTTCGCCCATTAACATTGCTTCACGAGAAATTGAGCTTGATGATTCTGATGCAATCAAATGATTTTCAGTAAGCAAGCTCTCGTAATAAACGACCTCATCTTTTAATCTCTGCTTCAACATTTCACTGTGCAATGAATTTTGATCCATTTTGCCAACAGATTTTATTTGTTTCAGGGTTACTTCAATAATCGACCATTTCGATTCACAATATTTTAAAAACTGAAATACTTTATCACGGTCATGGGTGCAAGACCTTCCGTCTCAGGACGGATTTCCGTCTTGGACAAAATTTCCAAGGCGGAGGTCAGGACGGAAAGTAATTCGATGACTTTCCTTCAGTTTTTACTAAAAAACGAAAATTTGAGTGTTTGAAAAATATGCTTTAATTACTGGACCTTTCCATAATCGTGAATTTACATCGACATTCTCTCCATTTTCCGCCATGAGCTTGTTTTGTTTGCAACGTGCTTTCAGAGGAGTGACTTTTAGACTCGCGCTGTTTTGACTTTTTTTAGGTAGCTCTGTTATTTCTAATTCACCGCATTTCAGACCGCGGAGTTGCTCGCTTTTCTCGCTAATTTTTCGAATGGATCGTCTTTCGTCTTTATTTTTCACTTGCTATTTTCGATCATCCTTATGGTTTTTTTTCTTGCAAACTTTACACGTATAAATGAAAATTATGTGCGCTCTTAAATTCCCTTATAGTTGAATCTGAATCAACAATTGAGTGTGATTGCTGACGGGATGAAATATTAGCGTCACATCAAAGGGCGTCCACATACCAGGTAAATCGGGAACTATCGGATATTTTGAAGATTTTAATGCAAATGGGAATTCTAGAAAGAATCAGAGGCAAGTTTCAAGCTGGTTTGAAACACCGACGAGCAACTGTTCCTGCATCTTTGACATGTTTATTCTAAGACTTGAAGAATCAATAAATTCCAATGACTTTCAATCTAACACTCGCTAGAATGAGAATAGGGAGGGGCAGTGGCGGCGCTAGGCGTCGGCGATGTCGGCGACTGCCGACGGCCTCGCGTAGATAGGGCCTCGCAAAACTCTCAGAAGTTTTAAGAAATTTCCATGTTTACAATTGAAGCTCTTATTAAATACAACAGACACAAAAGTAATCAAAATAGTGCGTGCAGGGGAGACTGCACAGAGCCAGCCGCCAGCCGCCAGCCTTAGCAAATGCGGGGCCCAATTCTGTCGGGGCCTGAATTAAAAATATTCAATAGCTACAACTTATTGATCAGCCAACTCTATTCCCCCCATCCCCATCCTATTTCTTTTCTTTTTTTCTATTGTTTTCTACGTTCGTCTAAAAATAAGAAAATATTCAAGATGCTGCTCTTCCGAACCCCCTCCCTCCTCCATACACACACACACACACAAACCGAAAGCATTATGGGGCATCTGAAATTTCGTTTCCAGGTCTTTAATTTCGCGATATTTCCAGCTTAAAGCCCCCATATATTCAACAACATCGAAAATCGCTTAAAATTGCGTTTTGTGGCTTGAATTTCAAAAATTACCGAGTATAATATTACAAAATATGGCCTTACAATCGCATTTTGAAGGCTTGAATTTCAGAAAATATTCGGGCAAGGGTCCCCATACTGCCTTTCTTTTATATCATAAGCAATTGGGTGTTTTAAACTACATTAACAAAAAGTTTAAGTGGAATGGCTCCAAAATATAAAATATTGCTAAAGTTTTTAAGACCGTAATTTTCAAAAAATTTCGAGGGAAGAGCTCCCTTCCTTGTCTAAAACTCCGTTTTCAATTTCGAGAATTTGCAGGTGATTGATTTTGACCTTTTTTTTTTATGACCTATAATTGTGTTTTTAAGGCTTCAATTTCTAGAAATTTCCACCGAGACCTCTGTACCTCTTTTCCCCTAACATCAGCAAACAAAGCTTAAAACGGCATTTTTAAACTACAAATTTCAAAATTTTTCCCCGGACCCCCCTTTCTATCAGGTCACTTTTTTCCCTTCAATGTGCCGTCCCCCCCCCACCAAAAAAACTTCTTTTTGATTGCGCTAGTGGTCATAAAATGTTTTTGTCCTAGCAATTAAGTGGATTAGGTACTCAAGTGCCAATAGTTAGTACAAAAATTAATTCCATGAATTCAATTATTTGTCTGAGAATATTTTATGATTAAAAAGGCCTCGCAAAACTGCATCGCCGACGTCTTTTTTTGCTCTTGCGCCGCCACTGGGGAGGGGGGAGAGAAAGAAACGTGAAAAATAACGGCAGCACAAGTTTGCGAAAAAACGCTGCTCTTGCAAAGAGGGTAAGTCCACAAATTAACCCATGATACTGAAGTCTTAACACATTTATATTTTGTAAAATCTGGGGGGGGGGGGGCTACTCAAGGGCTCCAGAATAAAAAAAAATCGAAACACTTAATTTTAAGCCATTTTTGAAGCTAGGAGTGATTCAGGATTTCTCTTCTGCAAACTCTTTAAAAAAAGGTAAAAATGTTTAGGCTGGCTTTCATGATGTAAAAGTGGGGAGGGTGAGGTTTTAAAAAAAATTGGAAATTGGAGTCTTAAAAATACTAATCTAGGCAATCTTTGATGAATTTATGACAGATGGTTTCGGTGTTCTAACCTAAAAATGTTTTCTAACTGATGCATTAGTAAATATTTGAGGCTATACTAAAATGTCTTAAGAGAAAGTGTATATGGGACACTCTCTCGAGAAATGTTTGTAATTGGAAGTCTTAAAACTTTTAGTCTGTCTTTGGCAATGTCAAGAGGAGGGTGGCTCTCTTTAGGCGAAATTCTGAAACTGGAGTCTTAAAAGCGCATTTTTAGACCATCTTTAATGAACATAGTGGGTGGGGTTCGAGGTTCCCCATCCCCTTTCAAAGCTGAAGTATTCATAATTCTGCTTTAGGTAATCTTTGGGGGGCTGAAGAAGAGGGAATTCGAAGGTTTTCTCTTGATGAATTTTTGAAATGAAATTCTAAAAACTTCAGTGATGAAAAGGGGGAACCGCAAATTTAAGTCAAATTTAGTGAATTTAACGGAAAGAGCTCGGGGGGGGGGGGGGTCTCTCTCCCCCCGCAAATTTCATTATGCCGAAGTATTGAATTGGTATTTTTGCTATTTTTGAGTGAGTTAAGAGTTAGGGAAATCGATGGTCTTTCTCGAAACATTTTTGAAATTGAAGTCTTAAAACTTTGTGTTGTCATTGGCGATGTGGGGAGGGGAGTTGCTCTTTCAATAGAAAAATAAATATTAAACACAAACTTACACTGCCTTTAGTGTGCCTGCTTTTCACAGGGAGAGGGAGTATTCCGCCTCCCAGTCCGAAAAATTTTGGTTTCTGAAGTTTTAAGAACTTTGTTTTGAGCTATCTTTGGATGACTTAAGTAGGGAGGGAGTAGGAAGCTTCTGTCAAAGAGTTTCTGAAATTAAAGTATTAAAACTTTTAGGCGGTCATAAGTCAAGTATATAGGTAAAGGGGGTACTGTGTGTGTGTGTGTAATTGAAAAAAAAATTTAGAAACTGAAGCCTTAAAAACGCAAATTAACTTGTGGTGAACTTAGCGGAAGGGGTACGGGAGTGCTCTTCTGAAAATTTTTCGATGCTGAAATATTTAAAACGCTACTTTAGTTTGTATTTGAGTACCTTTTGAGGGACATAATGCAGGTGCCCTCCCTCTTGGGGTGAGCATTCAGTTCCCCTATTGCGCTTTTTAATTAATGAATATTGGATAGGGTTCCTTGTTTAAAAATATATCTACTTCACTGAAGCTGTTTTTTATTGGTAATTTTACCACCTGCTATCATATACAATATTTCTTTTTCAAATGTAAACTGGGGGGGGGGGATTGGTGCCAGTTCATTAATCGCCCATATCCTTCCCTCACCTTTCTTTCTTTTCTGATTTGTTCACACTATCTTGGGTAGACTTTCCGATCAGAACTGATTTATGTTGCAAAAGTGAAAATCTTATGTGCCGAATGTCCCAAGCGATTTTATTGTTGCAATAAAAAGGTTTACGGTAGGCGAAAAACTAATGGCTTGAAGCCCCGAATGCTTTTACCCCAAACATCATCCAACATCGTGTAAAATTTTTTTTTTTGGAACTTCAATTTCGAAATATTGCCGAAGGAGAGTTCTTGAACTCCATACCTTCAATAATGCATTCAAAAAGCGTGTAAATGTTTTGGAAAATGGAGTACGATTTCGTTTTTAAAACTTCACTTTCAACATCTTCAAAGCTTCATTTTCGGAGAGAGCCAGCGCCCCCTCCCTCTTCCTACAATATTTTTGAAGATCGCCCAATTTTGTGATTTTGGGACTATTAGTTTGAAAAAATTGATGTAAGAGAGTCCCTGAACCTTTCCATTCCCTGAACTTTACCAAAATAGAATAAATAACATTGCTTTTTTTGGACTTCAATTTAAAAAAACGTAGACCTCCCGTTATTGATGGTTTTTAGGTTTTTGGAACTGCGCTGTCAAAACGCTTAAATATTACAATTTAAACTAGGTCCATGTTGTTAGAAACGTCAAAAGCTAAAAATTCAAAGCAAATACAGGTTCCAAAACTGCCATACGTCAAAATCTACAACATTTATGCTCATATATTTTTCCTTAAGAACGCATGTGGGGGGGGGGGGGAGGTCAAAATATTTTCCGTCTTGAACACATCACCAAACTTGCACCCATGATCACGGTATAGAATGTTCCAGTCTAATATACGGCACAGACGATAAATAAATTTAATGATGAAAATAAATATGAACATTGCAGACAATAGTAGACAGAAAATAAAGAGTTGAATATTCAATGTAAAATACAGCAGACAATAAATTAACAAATAACAGAATCAAGGAACAAAACCATTGCTCAATAAGTACGGTTAGGGTTTTTAAAATTTGACCTCCTGCTTATGTGCAATAAAAAAACATTCTTACTCATCCACAAAGAAACTGATTATGTATTTATTGCAAAAATCATTTACTTCGTCAAAGTTTATAATACCTAAAAATGTGTAATCACTGCTTTGTGAGAATAGTAAATAGAGTTTTAATTTACTATCACACATTAAAAATACATCATATTTTTAAAATTAAGAATTACCTTCAATTCAAGCTGCAAAAGCGATAATAGTCACTTTATAAATGAACAAAAAAGAAACTTGCAGTGGATTTGAACCCGGATCGGCCGCATGGAACCCCAGAGCGCTGCCCACATGACCGCTGGACACTTGTTTACGAATAATCTCTACTAGTTTATAAGTTGCGCGTAAATCTTTAAAGGCTGTTTTCTCGGAATTTTATGGCTAGTGTGCTTTATCACTTTACCCCGAGAGTACCCTTAAGGGATACTACTAATCTTCCAAATCTCATCCCGATCTGAATTTCCGAGACCGTAACCTCTCCTTGTCAGACATTAATTATTGATAATTGTGTAAGATAGATTTTTTAAAAAATTTATATACATTTGAGGAGTCAGAGAGTAGTAGGATTTCGGAAAGTTTCTTGAAAATCTGAAACTATCAGCTTGAGAATTTTGCTTATTTTATTACTTGATTTAAAATGGAGTTTCAAGGGGGGGGGGAGGGTGTCTCAATAAACCCTACGCCCATATGGGCCTATGGCACATTGAAGTGTCAATAAATGCTCTGTATTTATTTTATTGTGTAAACAATTATATTTTTGAGTAATTTACTTGTGAATAAAATATTGATGTCCAATTCAAAGTCTTGTTGTAGGAATTTCGGGAGTTGAAGGTGGGTGATTCAGTGAGGATATACACCTCTTCCTCTTCTGAAGATAAAAATAAAAGCACCTTTGTTTTCAATAAACAACGGCAAACCACGCTGCACTCCTATCTTTTCGTTTTGACTCCTTCGGAACTAGTTCTATTGTAACCCAGGGACTGAATCTTGACCTGGTGCATGCTCCTCCTCTTTTTGTGTCATGTGAGCTTCATTCTGTTTTAAGCTAATTTTTAGTTGTAATTTTTAAGAATCCAGGTCAGTTTTTTAAAAACTGAGTTGATCTTTGGGAGTTTTAAGTAGAAGACTATTCAAATCAATCAACATTCCACGATTACCCTACCCATGCAGGTTCTTCATTCAGATTTAGAAGATTTTGTGTTTCAAAATAGCTTTTTATTTTATTATCCTTCAGTTAGTCAAGATCATAATTACATTTATGAAGATCTTTGCAATTAGTCTTTACTTTGAAATCTTTAGTTTACTTGTATTTCAGCTTAATTCACTGTATTTATAAAACAGGTGTATTTTATTTCTAATTTGACTGTTTTAGAGTACCTCTGACAAAGAAGGATACAGAAGAATATAAGTTGCAAGAAGCTAAAGCGATGAAAATTGCTCATGAAATTGAAGCTAATGTATCATATCAAACAAGACTACAATTGGAAAATGGTGATGAAGAAGATAGGTTTAGTGCAGTAGTGAGACCTGATGATTCCTCTTCATCCAAGTATGTGTTTTCCACCATTTTACCAAAAGAAATTTAAAAACATTTAAAACATTTTAATTAATTTAACAACCATAAATAAGTAATAATAATAATCGTTTGTAATGATATTTTACAATATGTGACAAATGTTACTAATCACTCTTTTGATATTTTGTAATTGCTTCCCTACATATTGACTCATGAAAAAACGCTCTTTTATACTGAAATCATTTTGAGATTGTTTAATTAAGTAAGATGATTAGATCTCATGGTTTTCTGACATGATTCTAAAACTACATCACGTGGAGCATAATTACAGCTCTTTCTCAAAGTTATTGACTCAGGCATTTTAGAGTAATTGACCTAAAACTATGATTCTTTTTCTTTCAAATTATCAAATTTGAGACTGCGTAATTAAAAAAGTTGACTAGTTGACATGGGTTTCTAACCAGGACCTTAAACTACACCACTCAGACTATAACTACAACTGTGTCCCAAAGTTGTTGACCCGTCGGGATTAAAGTTATTGACCTCTAAACTTGGGCATTTTTTAAAAAAACATTGACTTTGAGACCGTTTAACTACTAAAGCCAAGAGAAACAAAAGCTATTTTATGCTTTTCTTAGTGGTGAGTAGTTAATCATGTACTTATTTCCGAGGGTTACTCACAGCTTTAGCAGATATCCAGGCCTAAACAAGGCAAAAATTTTTAAAAGTAGCATTTTCAATTGACCTTTGCCCTCAAAGCCGCGAGTGAGCCACCAAAGTCTTTATGCTAGCATGTACCTTGTATCAAGTAGTATCCACATTTAAAAGAATTGGCTTGGTTCACTCATTGCTTTTGAAGCAAAGCAATCATATATTTAGCTCTTTCTTCTCACGACCCTAAACTTTGATCTCCACTCGAAAGCCAACAAGCCAAATTTGAGAGAAAAGAAGCTTCATTTTTTTCTTATCACCATACTAGTAAAATATCCTGAAAGTTTCAGGAACATTGAAGGTGTCGGCTATCAGGCCCCCATTCATTTTGTCCAGCTTTAAAAAAGAAAATGACTCTTAAGCCTTTTTTCATTCTGTTTTCTTCTTTTTCTGACTTTTATTGGGAAAGCAAGCTAAAAAGGTTGTAAATCCAACTATGCACTGTTTTGTATTCAAAATCTCCAGTTTGTTTTCGTTATCAGCAGCCCTTCACTTTTGCCTTTCATGTCATGTGTTAACTTATGAATTCAGAAAATAATGCATGGCGTTCCACAATTTTCCAAAATTTCTTTTATTTTATTTAAAGGCAAAGGAGCACTGAAGATAATTTTTGAACTGACACTGATTAAACCACTGATAAAACAAATTTTCAGCTTAAAACACTGAGCTGGTAAAGCTGATTAATTGGAAAGATCCAAACTTTTTCCATTTTATTTTTTCTCGAGTTGCTTTAAAGTGTAATTTTTTCTTCAATAATAGATTTTATTTTGGGGAAGTCATCATGAGTCACTTTTGTCAGATAGAATCTACACTCAACCTGGCAAGAGAAAAACTTGCCTGTGCAGAATTAGGCAAAAGCACAAAAATCATCCATGTTGTTAGGATGTGGGAAATTCAAACTGCTCAATAATATGACTTTTGTTCAATTGGACATAATTTGGTCTTTTAATTTATAAGTGCTTAAGTTATGTATTTTTAACTAATAATGACAATTAACCTATTCTCATTCAGATATGTTTTACCCCCAAAAAGAAGGAATTCAGCAAACTTGAAGAGGCAAGCTTCTACAACTTCATCTCCTGTTCATATCACTGGTCCTAGCAAGCCTTATCCATCAATCCATGCTTCTCCCAGTGTGCCTGTGGCTCATCATCCAGCCAATAAGCAATATCCTCATTCACTTCCAATTGCAGAAAGACCACCTTCTCCCCCATCATTTCAAAGTGTGTCACCTGGTCCTAGTCCTGCATCCATGCCTATGCCGTCTGTGCCAAAGGATGTGGTTGAAAAATCTCTCAATGGAGGTAAATAATTTACATAATTGTAAATCAGTGTTGCTTTGCCGTTGAATAATTTTCTTTTATAACATGATCAAAACCGATTACTTTTTTGATATTCACTTCAGTTAATCTAATTGTGATATTAGTCTAAGAGCCAGTGGCCGGTAGACTTATGGTATTTTAGCAAATTTGATATTTTCTTCAGACATTATCCCATACCTACTATTCATGAAATGGAGACTCATTGATGTGACCGGTGGTTCCCATAGGTCCACAAAGATGCGAGAGGTGTTGGCAAAAAAAAAAAAAAAAACAATTTATGGTATTTTAGCAAAATTGGTTTTTGGATATTGTAAGTCATCAGTTACTACTCAAAAATAAGGACACCCCGTGGCGGTTCCAAAGTCATGGCAGACAACCAAATGTTGCTGACTTTGCAAGTAAAAAAATGTTTTATAAGATGGGGTATTTTTAATTGCAGACCATAGACTAATAATAAGAATAGACCGAGCTATGGCAACCCTTTTGCTGCTCATAAACCAAACCATGTGACTGGTGGATATCCTAGCAACAGCGGGCGTTGATCATAGCAGACGATCAACAATAAATAAAATTAATTGATTTGATGGAACACGGAAGAATGATCTTTTATGGAGTCCGATTTGTAAATTTGTTATTCTAAGTTGTAAAAATTTTGTTAATATAGCCAGTTTTTCGTTTAGATAGCACTGTGCATTTTCTTTATTCAATTTCAATAACTCTCTAAGCAATTAAGGATGCATGCGCCCAAAAAGAATCTGCAAACGGTAAGATTTTTACCTACAATTTCAATTTAAGGTACCGATTAGTACATTTTTGCCTTGACGCAAAACGTTTATGCCAAAGCTGACGTAGCAGTTCCGAATGAAATAAAAGTTACCGAAAACTGTGATCAAAAACTAATTACTAATGTCAAAATAATGCATAACTAAAAGAAAAACAGTTCAATCTCAGCATCTAGCAACCATGCTGCCAAAGTCTTCGCCAAACCCTTCCACCAGTCACATGATACATCTATGAACCAATTTTCTTCATCAGCAAGAATGAGAAAGCTCGGTCTACTCTTATTATTAGTCTATGTTGCAGACCCCAAATTTGGCACATCGCAATTGCACATGATTTTAGATTTGAGGTAGTGAGAAGCAAAGAGATGCAAGTAGTAAAATTAGAAATTTGGACTTAACCAGTACAAATGGTAGGTGAACCTCTCCTCTGTCTTGGGGCAAGAAATTGTACTAGTAGCCCTGGTAAAAGCTGCTGTACAGCATGATTTAGAAAAAAAATCAATGAAAGCCTACCTAGGACATAATCTTTTTACGCGTTTTACTCGAAACTTAAAATAGTCCACTTGCATCCCTTTGCTTCTCATTGCCTCATTTCTACATCGAACAATGCAACGTGCTACATGGGTCAGCTTCCGGTGCCACATGTGGCCTGTGGGCCATAAGTTGGGCACCACTGATGCATTGCATATAGTAAAATTCTTTTCAATACGCTCATTAGCAAGTGTAATTTTTGTCACTTTAAAAATATTTTAGAGTCAATAATAGAAAATATGTTGTAAGACTTTTGCTTTCATCTGAAAATAATTTTTTAGGGATAACTGGTATGAAACCATCTTAAAAGTAACTCAATAATTTTTCAGTTCAATAAATGCACAATATTTTGACCCAGGAAACTATTTGAATATAAAAAATGTATTCTGTATGTTTATCACAAAAGCAATTGATGGATATAATATACAATTATGTATGTTCAAGTAATTTGATAGCTTAGTTTAAAATATGTCCCAGCCCCTCTTGTTATCTCGTTGAAACCTTCAGGTATTTTTTCATGAACTCACAATCACCCCTGGTTATAGGTTAACTAAAAAGTTAGATAATTGTGTAATGCTTGACCAAAATTTTTCATTTATTTAAAAATAATATAAACACAGATGACATAAGTTAAATAAATATGTACTTTTTTGTGTAAAAAGTAAAATTAAAAATAACACAAATTGTAGACTACTGCAGACATGTGTTTTGGCGTTACAAAGAACATCTTTTTCAATGCAAAGAAACGAGCGTATTGATGAAAAGAGCTTTAGTCGGATGTCTTTTCATAAGCTCATTTCTTTTGCATTAAAAAAGGTGTTCCTTGTAATGCCGAAGCACATGTCTGCAGTAAGCTGCAATTTGTGCTATTTGAGGTTGTTATTTCTTATTTTAATTCATGACATAATCTAAAATGTTTTTGAATGTCAGATAAATGTGAACTAAAAACTAGAAAAATCAAATTGTGAAAATATGGGTTAAATGTTCTATATTGCTCCTCTTGTAAAACTAGTTGGTTTTAAGTTGTGGCCCTATATCACTGGAAGTGTGATATACATGTATATATACACACACACACACCAATAGAAAACATATGTACATTTAGTTTTTTATTGAACTGGCTACAAGGGCTAGGGTTCCAACAAAAAGCTGGTTTTCTGGCATTTTGAAAAGGTTTTATCAGAATTCTACAAATTCTATCTATCGATATTCTTTCTTTAAGTATAAATGGTGGTCTGGCTGTTGTATTTTAGATTTAAATATATGATTTAAGTCTATGTGATTATTCTTATCAGTTGCTTTCCTTGATGTTATTCAGTGAAATTATTATGAGACAGACAATGCAGCACCTCTCTGTCAATATCTAGAGTCATAATTTTTTAACATTTTAAGATAGATCTTTGATTAGTTAGTGGTTTAGTGATGCATAATTTTATTTATGATCTCTAAAGTTTGAGGTCAGCTTAGATGCTGTGCGATATCCTTTAATTTTAATTTAGCTAAGTTCATTCAGAAGCCACCAGTGCATTTTTACATTTTGGACCAAAATTATGACTTTTGTACTTGATTTATTGCTCAAATAAATGCTCTTACAAGCTGATAGCGTCTGTCGTCTTTAAAACTTGGTGAACGTTTTAACTTTGCCAAGTTAACGGATAATAGTTAAGCCAGAGTTCAGTCATGCTAACCAATGCAGGAATTGACTCCAAAAAAAAAAAAAAAACTTTTCCTGGTATGTTTTCCCTCGGGAAAATTTCATCAGGTACTGCAAGCACCTCTGTGTAAAGGTGGTAAGCCATGAAAACAAGTTCATTTAATTACCATATTTTGATATTCATATAGCTGAAAACTGTACAGGATAATGTATTTGTACTGTTTACAGATGATTCTGTCAATAAAAAAATCAGTAAAACATCCTGTGTTTCTACTCCAGTTTTTGAAAATGTGCCTATTTTGTCTGGTCCTACGAAGCCACATGTTTTATGTCCGGCATCATCACAAACATTACCTCCAAGAATAGAAAAGAGACGTGAAAATGAGAGAAAATTAGCAAAACAAAAAGGTATTTATATTATTTAAGGATTTTTTGGTCCATCCCATGTTTTCTTTTTACTATGGTATAGTAGTTTTTGAAAATATCTTTTTTTTCAACTAAATTACCTTAAACTTTTTTTTTGTGTGTTATATTAACAAAAATTTTCCTACTCAAAAGTAATGTTTTATTAATCTTCATTATTAGACACTGAATAATGAAGGAATTAATTGAGAGATTTGCATCATTGAATCATCGGATGTAAAGATTTTTTTTTTTAATTTGAATTTTTGTATGTTTGTTTCTAAAATCCTGTTTGCATAGTCCTCAAGCATGTTTACTTGTGTTTAATTGAATTCACTTCTGTACAGTACCATAATATAAAGAAATGTGTATTTTATTTTAAAAGCTCAAAATATTTCGTAAGATGAAAATAGACTTTATATTAAGTCGATTTTAATCAAGGGAATTTTTGTTGTGCAAACCCGATCTTTTGAAAAGAAAAAAAAAAACAAATTTTCTACATTAGCCTCATCTATACTTTCTCCCTTAGAGCTGAAGTTCTAAGAAATTTATGTCTGAATTAGCTTAAATTAGTTTTAACTTATATTTCCAAAATTAGAGAATATAGGAATAATATAGTCAGAACTTAAATTAGTTTTAACTTATATTTCCAAAATTATCAATTTTCTATTTTCCTTTTTTAAAATTTATGTGTAATTCTTAAATGCATAATTCATAATTATGCTATGCAGATTAAATGCATAATTCATAATTATGCTATGCAGATTAATTATATGAAATATTTTTATTTTTATAAATATTTATAACTAAATTCTAAACACTTCAAAGGTTTTTTTTTTACAAAAAAGAAGAGTTTTTCTAAAATAGTGTTAGTAATTGCTTTAATTTTCATAGCTCGTATCAGATTCTGATTCTTTACAATACAGTGAACTCTCTCTATTCTGAACACTCATAGGACCAAACAAAAGTGTTCAGATTATGGGGGTGTTCACTATAGAGGGAGACTAGATAATGCATGTACATGTATTCTATTGTGTTAGTGAACTATGTTCAGTACTTTACCTGGTGAATTATACCAGTAACTGAGATTAGAAGTGTTGAATTTTGGATTGATGGCTAGTACAATGTCTAATTCAACTCGGTAGGATCTAAACTCTTGCATTTGTTTGTTTCATTTTTAGTTTTATAAGTTTAACATAGCATTCAACAATAAAATTTACAATACAGCTATCGGTACAATATCTGAAAAAAGGTTATTTTTAATATGTTTTTGCATTGTGCATCCACATGCAAGCTATGTTCTATCAACCAAGGGAAAATGTTTCTGGGCGATTCGCAGCCGCATTTCGCTTAAAGGTAATCATACTTTAAAGGTCTTGAAAACAACTTGATACAATAGTTGGATTCTTGAAATATAGTTCAGTGGCGAAAACTTCTGGCTCATATTGCTCAGCTGAATGATTTCCTGTGATGCAGTAATATCCAGGAAAATAATTTTTCTTCTTCTTCTATCCATTTTCTCTTTAGTACATTCAACCAGTAATAAAACGTGAATGTATTTTAGACTTTCTAATTAGATTCATAGGAATTCTTGAGTACCGATTGTGAACGTGTTCAATATATAGAGAGGTAATAATTGAAGGGGATTGAAAATAGTGTTCATAATACTGGGGTGTTCATATTATAGGGTGTTCAGAGTACAGGGAGGTCAGCCTTTGTTAAGTCTATGGGGTTTCACCAAGACCATAAAAATGTGTTCAGAATATCAGGGTGCTCACATTAGAGAGCGTTCAGATAGAGGGAGTCCACTGTATTTTAAAGGGTTAAATTTTAATGGAGAATATACAGGTGCAAACAGATATACATATAGCTTAGGTAAAAAGAGTTTTTTGTTTTCTTTTCCCATAAAGAGAAAGGTATTAAGGATTGCGCTTAATTTTTAACTTAGGCTGTGTATCATAATTTTAAGTTTTATTGTTTAATTTAAATTTCAATTTGTACGGGGTGGTAAGTCCACAACCTATACATGATTGCTGTAAATCTCACGTGATCATTACAACTTGAATTTCATGTGAAATTTGCGTTTGTATTATTAGCAACAATTGTGGCAATTTAGACCCTAAATTTTATTTCATAATTAAAAGTACAGGATAGAATGGTCTCATTTGTTTTGAAAAGAATTCAAGAGGTGAACGTTCTTTCTTTTGCCATTGATTTCACTGTGAATGCTATCTTAAAGGGTCCTGTTCAGTGGTAGCATTGGGAGTCGATGGAGGGGGGGGGGATAAAAAGTGTAAAGCTACTCTTTAAAAAATGCTTGATTTTTGGCCTTGTGCTGACATTTTGTTCCGGGAAATATATGGATGCTATATGACCTAGTTGCTAGTAGTCCAATGTTTTTCAGAATATTATAAACAGAATACGTGGACTGCACGTTTTCTTGACAGCACTTAACACTGCAATGGGTTTATATTGTTTTTTAGATGGAAGTATGCAAGAAAGATACGAAAAAAAACAGAAAAGATTTTTAAAATGAAATCTTTTATTAAAATTAATAGAAATGAGTATACAGTGAAATTTCATTACAACAAATTTCCAATACAACGAAATAACCTGTCTCAAGGTTCGAAAATATCGAAAATATCCGATATTTTGATATATATTGGATATTTTGATATATATCTGATATTTTCAATCAGCACAAGCTAAAGTCTTCAAAATAGTAAATGCATCCTCAAATTGCTCTTTATTTTCTTATACTATTAGTACAATATATAGAATTAAAATTAAGTTTTCTTTCATTACTTATATCTAATATTTCATTTTACATCTTTATCAATTTTTAGTAGAGTTAATTTATCATTAGCTCTTTTACTCATTTTTCTTCTCTACACAGTTGCATGATTCAGAATAAAAAAATATGCATGAGTCGTTGAACAGTCATAACATATTTTCTTTTTTTTTCTGACCAATGTTTAGTATTTAATTAGGCACTTTCAATATGAAGTAAGAAAAAACAATGTCAAAAAGCACAAATTGCCAATTACAGCAGAAACGTGTTTCGGCATTACAGGGAACGCCTTTTTCAATGCAAAAAGTAATGAGCTCATGGATGAAAAGACATCCGACAAAAGCCAAGAGCAGATAAGCATGCAGCTTAAAAGATAAAAATATCGTATTAGCCAAACACCAATGAGAAAATTATAAACCGATAATTAACCAATAGGAATGCAAGCAAAGGCCAAGCGCTTTTTCTCAGGTACAGTAAACCCAGAAAGAAAGAATTCCATTGGACAAAGATTAAGCCAAAGCTAAAACTAAAAGAAAATGTCAATAACCGTGAACCCTGACCTGTCTCCATGGAATAAATTTTCAGTCCTGATTTAATTTGCATTATGGTGCTTGAATTCCATTACAACAAAATTCCCATTCCCACCATTAAAAAAAAAAAAAAAAATGTGGGCCCCTCTAATTTCTTGTAATAGGATTTCAGTTTTTATTGGTGAATTCAGCATTTTTTTTTTTTTTTGAGGAGAGGGGGGGGGGGGGTCTAGGCTCAGTGTGTCCTTTTGATTAGCCTAAATGCCCCTCCAAAGCTCTAAATGCCCCTCCAAAGCTCATGTTGCCCTTTTTGGGATACAAGCTCAGTGCCCCTTTACATTTCTAGAGAAATACAGTTGACTCCCTGTTTAATGACTTTCAAGGGACTACAAAAATTCGTCCTTAAATAGAGTGTTTTTAAAACTACAGTGGAGCATCGGGGACCGTGAAAAGCCGTCTTTAACTAGAGAAAATCGTTAAATAGAGCGTTGTTAAATAGAGCCTACTCAATCAACTTTTAGTTTTAATATTCATTTTCTTGACTTTTTTGTCCTAAAGTTTCTCGTTCAAATGAATTAATCTTATCTAGAAAGCAATTTTCTTTCTTTTCTTGTGAGTAAAAAGAGGTAGCTGTTGGAGAGGGTGCTTAGAGGACCCTACTTTTCAGCTCAATTTCAGGCAGTAGGTCACATTTGAATCGTTAAGTCTAGACCTGGAAACATGTTAACATTGACAATGATTTAAATTCAGAAATTATGTTTCAATAATCTAGCAATAAATATGAGGAGCTACTGGTCTTAAATGAGACAAAGTTCATTTGGAACTGAGTGAATGAAAAAACTTCTAAGGCTCAAAGCATAAACTGCAGCCTGGTTATACATGAGCAAAAATGGTTATTGGACTGTCTAATTCCGGTGATCGCTATTTAGAAAGCGATGATGACAGTTTTGAAGAGATGATGTCGTGTATTGAGAATTTAACGGTAATCAGCATCGCAAGAAATGGGGGAACGGATTAACTGGAACTGCAACGGTGATCTTGGGGGGGGGGGGGGGCATTCCGTAATGTAAATAGCTGCGTGTATGTGTATAAATGTGATGTTCTTAAGATGTTAATAGTGTAATTAGTCCTGTTCTATACATGCCTCATCTGAACTCTTGTTCACATCAACAAATGATGGATCATCGAAGGACAAATACAGTACAGTTGGCGACGAGATGTTTATAAGAACCTGTGAAGTAATGAAGTTCTATTTCGAAATTCCCGATGTGCTTTTGAAAAATCTTATGGATTAGGGTAAAACCCAAAATCAGCCAAGGTAAAAGTTTAGTAATCCTATATTTTGATTAAATTTATCATGGAAGAGTTCGTTCAATCATTAATTGAACAAAGCAAGTTATTATTGGAAAGATTGGCAGTTACGCCAGAAACGAAACCAAATGGAAGTTCTAAAGTTTCAGTCCATTTTGAAAAATTTGAAGAAGGTCAGGAAAATTTTGATTTGTTCCTTGAACGCTTTGAAGCACATTTGAAGGTACAAAATGTTTGGGACGAAAAACATGGGTTAGCTTTCATTTCAGATTTATCCTCTAAAATGTATACTTTGTTAAAGAATCGGCTTGCTCCAGATAACCCATCAGATAAAGATTTTGATTGTTTAAAAAGTATTCTCAAAGACCATTTAAATCTGAAACCACTAATAATTCCAAGCAGGCATTTGTTCTTAAATCGCAAGCAACGGGAGGGGGAAACAGTAAACGAGTATTTGGCAGAGTTACGATCCCTCTCAGTTCCATGTTGTTATGGCAACGGAATGCTTAATGTTATGCTGAGAGATGTTTCTGTAAGTGGTTTGCGAGATAAAGCTATCCTAAACAGGATATTTGAGGAAGATCACACTAATTTAAAGGGTACACAAAAAATTGCCTTGGCCATGGAAAAGGTCCTAAAGGGTGCTTCCGAGCTTTTGGATAAAGCGGTGAATGTCCATGAGATGGGAGTGGAGAAAAAAGCGAAGCAATTCGGGAAGAACAAATATTAACAAAAGGCTGAGTTCAAAGCTATGAGTCAACTGTCACGCAATGTAATTGAATGAATCATTCAAAGGATGAATGTAAGTTTAAGACTAATAAATGTAATGTATGTGATAAAATTGGCCATTTGGGAAAAGCATATTTAAAAGTTCAAACAGAAGGTCATTGGGTATCTTTTGAAGTTGATAGCAGAGGAGGTGTATCAATAATGTCCCTGAAGAATTTTTGAAAAATTTCTAAGAAGAAAATTCAGCCTACCAAATTAATTTTCAAAACGTACAAAGGGGATAGAATTTTTCCAATGGGTTATGTAACGGTATAGGTTACTTATAATGAGATTACGTATAATGCATTAAATTTGTGCATTGTAAAGGAAAATTTAAGTACAATTTTTGGTTGCGAATGTGGTTCTATAAAATTAAATTAAATTGGAATTCAACAAAAAAATGCAAAGTAGAAACAAATGTTAGTCTTTCTAAATTGTTAGATGACTGAGGTCAAATTGGAATTTAAATCAGATGTTACGCCAAAATTTTGTCGGTCAAGACCTGTTCCGTTCACTTTGAAAGATTGCGTTAAACAAGAAATTGACAGATTAGAAAGGGAAAGAATCATTGAAAAGGTAGAGACAACAGAATGGGCAACGCCAGTAGTACCAATCGTAAAATCAGATGGGTCAATACGTCTACGTGCAGACCACTCGGTAACAGTAAACCTAGCTTAATGGTACAACAACATCCTCTACCAATGTTAGAGGAGATATTTTTGTGTTTAAATGGAAGTCCATTGGTTATCCTAGGTCATGACTTTCTGGCTAAAGTTCAAACGCTCTATTTTGTGCTGATTCAATAACTGATGCTTAGCCAATTTTACTTCACGAATAAAACTTTCACACCTTCTAATTGTGTTATGTATCGTCTTTTGACAAACATTTAAGCCTGTCGTCTGAATAAGTTTCCCGGTTGAGTACTTTCCAGTTGATGGAAGTTTGTAAACTCTTCTTTTATAACTTGAGGACAAAGCTCTAGGTCTTCCACCGGCAATCGTTTTTAATCCATAACGATAGGGATATTGCAAATGTTCTAAATAACTTTTTTTCCAGTGTGTTTAACGATAACTGTATCTCAACAGTTGACACTAACAAGACACAAGCTATTATACAGCTTGAGGATTTTGTATTTTCCAGGGAGGAGGTTTTATTTCATTTGAAAAAGATTAAAGCAACTAAAGCTCCGGGACCAGATAATATTTATCCAAAAATTTTAGTTGAATGTGCAGAGGAATTAGTGGATGTTATTTTGAATATTTTCAATGCTTCTTATAACTCGGGGACGGTGCCAGAGGACTGGAAGCTGGCTAACATAACGCCACTCTTCAAGAAGGGGTCTAAAGGTATTGCTGGGAATTATAGACCTGTAAGTTTGACTTCGGCGATTTGTAAGATTTTCGAAACTTATCAAAATTAAGATCATGATGTTCTTAGAGACTAATAGTCTGTTGACTAGTTTGCAGTATGGTTTCAGGAAAGGTAAATGCTGTACTACTAATTTATTGCATTTCTACGACAAGGTTACCTCAGCTTTAGATAACAAAAAATGTGTGGATGTTGTTTATATTGATTTTCAAAAAGCTTTTGACAGGGTGCCGCATGTTGCTCTTCTCAGCAAGTTAGCTGACATTGGAATAGGAGGAAAAACTTTACTTTGGGTTAGAAATTGGCTTACTGGTAGGAAGCAAAGAGTAGTTGTGAGAGGAAATCATTCTAATTGGAGTGATGTTTTAAGTGGGGTTCCTCAGGGATCAGTTTTAGGGCCTCTTTTGTTTATTATATTTATGAATGACATCAATGAAAATATTTCTGGAAGCATGAATTGTTTTGCTGACGATGTAAAAGTTATGGGGATTGTCGATAATGAAGAACAAGTAAAACAGCTGCAAGAGGATTTAGATCATATTACTAAGTGGGCAGATAAATGGGGTATGGCAGTTAATGTAGGGAAATGTCAAGTGCTACACTTAGGTCATGGAAATAAGCGTATGAGATATCGTTTACAGGGTTCAGTCATAAATCAGGCAGAAAATGTTATGGATCTGGGTGTCTTTATAAATCAGGACTTCAAGTTTAGTCAACAGTGCAGTATTGCTAGTAACAAAGCCAACAAAATGCTTGGGTTCATCAATAGATCTATTTCAAACAAATCTAAGAAAGTTCTTCTGCCTTTATATAGGAGTTTAGTAAGACCTCATTTGGAGTATGCTGTTCAGTTTTGGTCGCCTTATCTGAAGAAAGATATTTTTGTATTGGAAAGGGTTCAAAGAAGGGTAACTAAATTAGTAAGGGGACTCTCCGATTTAGATTATGATACCAGACTTAATAGGCTTAACATGTATAGCCTGGAGCAAAGGAGAGTCAGAGGGGACATGATTCAGTTATTTAAATTTATCAAAATGAAAGATGTAAATGGATTAAATTTTTGCGGGGAAAGCAGGACAAGGGGTCATTGTTTTAAGCTATTTAAATCTCAGGCTAATTTGGAAATCAGGAAAAACTACTACTTTAGCAGGGTCGTGGGCACTTGGAATAGCTTACCGGAAGAGGCGGTAATGAGCAAGGGAGTGGATAGCTTTAAGAGGGCCATTGATCTTCATTGGGGACTAATTAATTGACTAGGACCAGCCTAGCTGGGCCCAGAGCCTGTTGCTGGTCGTCACATTTGTATTTGTATTTGTATTCCTTTTACAATAATTGTCTTTCAATTTAAAAAAATTATTGACTGCAGTCTTCGATCTTCTTATTTTTTCGCAATAGTACAGCTACTCATCTCCGTTGAAGAAAAAGCTTCAGTCTGCCCTCATTCATGACCAGATAACAATTTACCATTCCACATCTTCACAAAGAGTGCCAAAACTTCGAAGAAATTAATGAAAAAGTTACAATCTGAAAGGTTTTCACATTCTTATTAACTGCTGTGATATTTATTACAGTAAATGTACATGTAGCATTTAGAAAATACTAGCGTCCTTAAAGTTTTTACTCAGGCTGAAATACTAACTTTGAATATGTAACTTTTTCTGGTAGTTGCATACTTCACAAAACCTGTCTATTGCGTTATTTCTTACAAATGAACATTAATAATTAATAATTTAGTAATAATAAAATCATTTCAATTTCATTTTTCCGTTTTCTCAAAACTTTTTTACTGTGCTTAAAGTTTTTACTCAGGCTGTAAGTAGTGACTGACATATCAATAGGTGAAAAAAGTTTAAAAGATTTATAGTTGTAACTTCATGAAAATTTAAAAAATGTAAAGAATTGGAAAAAAAAAGAAAAATGAAATTAAATATTTTCAATATAGAAATGTAATGGAAAATATTTTATGTGTTGAAAATTAGTTTTCTTTCTCAGCAGATTTTGTCTCTTTCACTCTTTATTTTCGACTCGACACTTTTTGTTAACTCATTAAGTTTAACGGATGTTTACTAAAGTCTTTAGATACTTTTAAGGCTTTTTATTTCCTCAATTTTGCTGCTGCCATAAAAATTTTTCTTTGTGAAATGTAATGGATTTTAGTAATGGCTGTTATTTTATTATTTCTTTTTTCAGATTTTTTTAAAAAAATTGTTGATGAATGTACATTTTGTTCTATAGGTCGCAATGATGAAATTGAAGAATTCAAAAAATTTAGTTCAAACTTTAAGGTATTTGTGCTTTGTCAATTTTATCTGATTGTTACCTTTGGTATACATTGTAATTTCCTTTTTTTTTTTAGTATTTTCAAACAACAAAATGTTTTTATGAAATTTCAATTTTCCTCATATTTTTCTTTTATTTTTAAATTGGATTTTTTAGCAGCAAAAAGCTTTAAATAAGAAACTCAATATTTATGAATTGAAACTGGGTCCCAGTCTCATTAAAAGGGCTATTGTAAATTTTTCATTAAACTCTGTTGTCAGTATTAAGCGGCATATCCCATGGAACACAATAAAATAACATCCGATGACTCGAAATTCAGGAAATTTTTTCACTGTTCAAAAATACCTCCTTTCCCCCCAGTTTCTGCTGAGTAGATAGAGTTCCTGGACAGCTTGCTCCTTGTGCAAATAGTTTTCCCTGGGCTGTATAGAGGGGGTCTGGCCAGAGGATATTTGGGTCCGTTAACGGACCCTTCACAAAAATCCGATCAACCAAAACGGACTTTTCACAAAATCCTGATCAAACAAAACGGACCCTTCACAAAATTCTGATAAACAAGATCGGATCTTTCTCAAATTGTTTATTGAAAGAGCAAATCTGAAAGCAAAGTAACGCATATTTCTGTGTATGAATATTTTTTGGAATTTTTTGTATGATATTTTTTTGGAACCTTTTTTTAAGTCAAATTAGAGGGATCAGCTTATACAAAATCGACTAATTTTGAAGAAAACAAAAATCGGCACTCTTGCAATGCTCCTGCAAGGGATAAATAATTGCTACTGCCTAATAAATATAATGGTTGTTTGTTTTATCATATCTAATTAGCAGCGGTGTTGATGTAAACTTTTCTGAAAAGGCATTGGTAAGCTCTTTTCTCCCCGCTCATGATTTAATAAACAATATTAATATATATCAGTGAAATGAACTTAGAACTGCAAAAGGATAGGGGAAAGGGAGGATATGGGCTGATATGGGTGGGGAAAAAATATGATCGCTTCAGATAGGGTTACCAACTTCAAAATTATCACCACTTAGCGTCTGGCGTTGAACCTTTATAATGACTTGATTAGAAAATATTCTCATCATTTTACCAGCTTGTCAATATTTGCGTTTTTACGGTGCGGTGCGATGTTTAATTGTTATTTTGGGAGAAAATTATATGGGTTTTGATTTTTCAATGCTAACAAGAATGATTAACTTTAAATAAACTCTTTTAATTACCGTTTTTTTCTTTAGATGTCTACATTTTGAAAAATGCAATCTTTTAACATCCAATATGAGAATCATATTTTGTTCTTTTTTCAAGCTAGCTTCGCTTCATTAGGATGCAAATAAGTGAAAAGTCTCTTTATTTCTGTTAGAACTCTCTTTTCAAGTTTTTAAAGCAAAATTCCATTTTCTGTTATGAGTCAAAAATTAAAATGCTGACTAAAGGGTTTATTTTTTAATTTTTTTTTACGTCAACTGTGTCCACAAATATTAATGAAATGTTTATCATAGGACTCTAAAATGCAATTTAAAAATAATTTTATCAAAAATATTTCTTTTACAAGCCGTTTTTATACTTTTGCTGCTTTCACTTTGAGAATTGCGATCTGTTTGCATCCGCTATGGGAATCCGATTTTTCGAATTTTTGATGATTATTACGCTTTGTTAAGAGGTAAACAATTAAAATATCTTTTTATTTTTGTTAAAATCACGGAATTTATAAGTTTTAAACGAAATTTTGTGCTTTTTAAGAGTGTCTTGGGTCAAAAAGTTAAATGCTAAACCCTATTCTGAATTTTATTTTATTTATTTTTTCGTTACAATTATTTTAAATACTGCACAGAAATATTTCTCGTATAATTTAACATAATGTGGAATGGTAGATAAATATTGATACTTGAGAGAGCGATGCCCCCCCCCCCCTCCCGCCAAATATCAGAAAAACACCTCAGAATGATTTTCTCAACATAGAAGAGGAAAACACCCAACTTTAAGTTTAATTGATGCAGTTTGTGCCATCTCTAAATTCTAAAATTTCGGTTTAACAATTTTTTTTTTTGCGAATTTATTTGATTTTTCCTAAAATTAATTCATTTTTCACAAAATTATTTGATTTTTCACAAAAAACGGACCCTGTGAAAAATTCTGGACAGACCCCTGGTATACCCCACAAAGCATGGAGACGACTGTTCAAACCACAGATTGTATGTAATTGGCAAACGTCCAGTTACGACGAGTCTATCTGAATGAGGGAGAAAAGTAAAAATTTGATGTGCGTGTTCCGCTCATATGAATGATACTTTGCTTAATTTAGAGGCTAACATACATCTGCAAATGCTGACATCCCTAAACAGATTTGTCCAGTTCCGCCTGTTAACTGGATGTTTGCCTTTCCATGCAATCCGTGGTCAGACAGTATGATGGTTGACTTTCGAAAAAAGTCCCCAAGTTCTGCTATTGATAACGATAACTGGGTATCAAATTCGAAAATGACAGTGCAACCAAAATTCAAGACATAAACGTTTTTGGAAAAATTCATTTAAGATAAGTGTGGAGAAGAATGTTGAATATATGCTATACAGTGAGAGATGTTCCCATCAATTTTTCTTAGGATATACTCCCAGTAATCCATTACCCACAATATGTGTATGCGATCATATACATAACATGTCATAATATGTAAATTTTTGATGCTTGAGGGTGTATGCTATATGTCTAAAAAATGTTTGAGAGTATACGACGTATAGGGAGTATACCCTGTACGAACACCACTAATGATATAAATGGAGGGAAATTGGAAAATTTTGACATTTATGACCTCTATGTCCACCAACTCCAAAAGCATTTTTTGCGTAGTATTTCATAGATTTAATGAATAAAAAATAATAATTCATGATTTTATACATCCCGCATCAGTGCCTCCTAAAAATAAATGCCTCCTTTATGTGTAGATGTCATTTTGAGTTCTACTGTTCAGCAATCTTTGGGGTAGGGATGATTTTCAAGCATTTACCTCCATAATTGCGTTATTTTGTTTGAAGCTTTTTATATTCATTGATGCCAAAAACTCCAGATTCCGCAGAGTTTATCCAGAAATTGAATTTTTGATTTGAGAACTGTAGAAAGCATAAGTAGAACTTCCATGAAGTGAATATTAATATCAACACTTGTAATCATTTAATGAAATTTAGGGTTTCAGGTTATTTTTAAATAAATATCTAACACTCATTTCAATTTAAAGAAATTTTTTTGTGTATGTTCTTTAACATTGCAGTGAGAGATGTAAACGAAAATAGTTGGGAAAACATATTTATTGATTCAATAATTTTGAATAATGTATAATTTCATCAAAATGCTATTTAAAATTGATGTTGGGAAGTTTCTTTTGTTTCATATGGGTCATTCTTCAAAAAGTGACTTTTTGTCACATGCCCTTTACAGAAAAAACTTTTACGAACAATTCATTTAACAATGATTTTTAATTTCATCAAAAATGTATCTATTTAATCCTGAAACAGTATTTTAACGATAATTTTTATTTTAGTATATTTTTGGTTCTTAACATGTGAATTCTCACCTCTGTGGCGTGGTCACACACCTTGTGTGACTGTTTTTGTTGCTTAATAACTTGTTCAATTAAAAGTATATACTTATTTAATTATTATTCCTTTCACAAGTGTCTCAACTACTAATTATTTAAGTATATTTAATTTTTTAATATTGTGTTTTAGTTCGTTTTAGAAGGATGAGCAATCATATCACACAAATTCATACCTCCTTTAACTAAACACAAAATGCCATTCCTCATCAACATGTGGTAGTAATGACATCAAATTTTATTTTTCATGATGCAAGGGAGCCCCCTTGTTTATTTTCAGCCCTAGTTGAAGTTGTGAGATTTTTGTCGAAAAACAAGAAGATAGATTTTGCTGTAAAATCTTAGTGTGGTTACTCTGACTTCTCACCTTCATGAACTTAAATTTCAGTGATGTAAATTAATGTAAAAAAAGAAGTGAGCAGGTTTTCATATGCTTAACATGTGCCTATTGTGGCAACGTCCATGAAAAATGTATCTATTAGGCCTATATTAATGGAAAGATCCTGACCTCCGTGACAGACCTTATCAATGTTATTATTTCTGAGGTGAAAATAACTGATGGAGGGGAACATCAATAATAGGCATTCTACCAAAATTATAAATTGCCAGTATATACTCAAATTTACTAAATACTATTTTTCAACATACATTTGAAACTACTAATTAAGCCATACTTTAATTAAGAGAGCTTAATATTATATTACCACTAATCATTAAAATAGCTGTCTGCACAACTAACAAAATTGCTACTTTGATATTAAATTGGCCTTGATTTTTAAATATTAAAAGTTTTTTTCTTTTTTTTATTTCCGTGAACAAGCCATTTTTTAATTTTTCTTATTAATGAGTAAAATAATTACAACTTAGCGGGGCCATTGTTTATGGTTACTTCTAGTAGGTAACACTTTCATATAAGAATGGGAAAAAAAAGAAGAAAACAAAAGGTTTCAAAATTGAAAATATTTGTGTTCAAAAATTAAGTTTTCTGGAGAATGACCCATATATATGTTCTAAGAAAAGTAGTAATTATGTTAATGTTATCAGGGTTCGTACGGGTCATGCAAATCCTGGAAAGTCATGGGAAAAATAAGCAAATTTCAGACCTGGAAAAGTCGTGGAAAATTGAAATTTTTTAACCTAAGTCATGGAAATTTATTTTCAGTCATGGAAAAATGTTCTGGGAAAAAGTAACAGTAGCTAAAAAGAGCATTAGAAATCTTGAGTGATTTAGTATTGCGCCATGAAGGCTATTTAAACTGAAAAATTGAACAATCTCAAAAAACATTGCATCCAAGTTCGTTTCCATCACTCCTAAATCTTTATTTTAAAATTTATCAGTGTTTATCTCAATTTGTTGAAGGTTTTGGTTAATCTTTAGTCAGGCGATAAAATACAGAAATAGGGGAATTCTAATGCTCAAAAACAGTAGTGCCTAATATACAGCCCGCAAAACTAATCCATGCAATCCACTGGTACATTCAGTGTCATTATTCAAACATGTTCTGGAATTTCTGAACCTATTAATTTATATGCATTTGAAAATGTACAAATAAGTAAACAAGTACATGTAAATCAAATGATTTATTTATTATGAAGTGTTTTTATTTTTATTTTTTTAAAATAAATATCTGGTTTAGAAACATGAATTTACTAAAGAATGTGGCTTTATTTTAAAGAACCAAAAAATTGTCAAGTTGACACTAAAAGCAAATTTTGAAGCAAGTTTATTGAAACTTAGTAGTGTTTCATTCAACTTTTTCCCCAATCATTATCATTCTTCCTATTTATAAAAAAATAGTAGACATTTAAGCATCATTCACTGTAGTTTTACTTAACTTAAACTGATGTGATGAAAACAGGTAAGAATTATTCAGTTTTTTAGGTGTACACTGATATTTTTTCAATCAGGTAGTGGCGTTCAAATATTCACATAGCAAGTTTTGCTAATGCTCATTTCCAAAAAAAAAAAAAGGCAAGTTTGATATTGAATAGTACTATTTTCTTCATGTAATAAGATCATGAAAATTTTCATGAAGTCATGAAAAAGTCCTGTAAAAGACATGGAATTTTTTCATCCAAATAGAGTATGAACCCTGTGTTATTAATTCTTTGTTGCAGAAAATAAAATTTCCAAGATTATTTATTGAAGGATAATTTTTGAATGAATTTCTTTTTAATACTCTAACAACAAAAGTTCAGAAACCATTACTAACACTTCATGCACGATTCCTAATATTGTCGCAAATGTCTGTGCATTGACTTCTGAGAGCCATCCCACAGAGTTGGTATCTCAGTATATTTCAAAAAACTTTAAAATTGTGTTTGAACTTATGCATTTAATTTTTCTAGTAGATATTTTTTGTAAATCCAACTTTATTTATTACAGTTAACAGAAGAAAATAAAGAACCAAGTGAATGTAGAGATGATTTTCAAAGCACTGATATAAAATCAGAACAATTTCTACTCACCAGCAAAATAGAACAAGTTAAACTAGATAAAGAAGCAGAAGAAAAATGTGCAAATGTTGTTAAGAACTCCACCTTAAATCCAAATGCAAAAGAATTTGTTTTTAATCCTAATGCAAAGTTGTTTACACCTGTGAGTTTTATTTTTAATTCCTGTTGCTGAAAAAGCAATTAAATATTTTATGCAATGTTATTTCAACCTTTCTTCTGTTTTTTTTTTTTAATTGATTTTATGACCTTGTTTTAACCATGGGTAGAGTTAAAGGGGTTGTTTAAAGGAGATTGACCATTCATTACCCCCTCCCCCAAAGTACAAACAAGGTTTAAAGCCTTCTTTGTACATATATATTTTTTTTCTTCAAAAAAAAAAACAATGCTCTCTTAACAACTAAAAACATTTTTTTTGTTAAATTGTAATGTTCTAAAAGTCTTTTTTCTTATATGTCATGCCCTCTTAATTTTGCTTGTTGTCTACAGTAACAGATCTAGGGCATTGTGTTTCAGGTCACAACTTCTGATGGTGTCAATTGACATACGACACACTATTTGTAATGAATTCTACTATACACTAACTACCAATAAGTATTTGGACACCTATGCAAATGTTGATATCAGCAGTCCTAAGGTACGTCACGGCCTCCGCCGGTATATATCGTGTAGGAAACAGCATCGACTTTAGTCGCATGCAAGATGCCTCGCAGTTCGGAGCTCTCTGATTTCGAGAAAGGTATAACTATCGGGTATCACAAATGTGGCCGATCCTTAAGGGACGTTACTTGCAATCTGAAGTATCCAAAATCAACAGTGGCCTATGTGATTAAGAAGTGGAGGGTGAGCTGTCATTGTCGGAATGTGCCCCGAGTCGGCAGACCAAGGAAACTGGGAGATAGAGACCGACGAGTGCTGTTCCTGAGAAATTTGGAAGAACAGCACCCAAACGATGGCCCTCATCTGTGAGAAGTTTCAACAGGCATCCGGGAGTATTGTTTCATATAATACCATCCGTAAGGAAGTACATCTGCTTGGTTTTCATGGTCGGCTGCTGCCCATTAGCCTTTGATCTCAAAGTCTAACCGCGCTGCTTGGTTAATGTGGTGCAAAGCACATCGAAATTGGACTGTAGATCAGTGGAAACAGGTTCTTTGGAGTAACGAATCAAGGTTCACCCTTTACCGTTCGGATGGCAGGGTCTGGGTCTGCCGTCTACCTGGAGAACGTCTCCTGCCAGAATGCATTGTGCCAAAAGTGAAGTTCAGCGGAGGTGGAATTATGGTCTGGGGGTGTTTCTCTTGGTATGAGCTGGGACCCTTGGTCCCCATTCATGGTAAGCTCAACTCCGATGCCTACTGCACTATTTTGGATGACATTGTGCTTCCTATGTTGTGGCAGTTTTACGGGTTGAACCCCTGTTACTTTCAGGACGACAATGCCAGTTGTCATGTTTCGACGTTAACCAAAGCTTGGTATGGTGCCAATGGAGTTCATTGAATAGACTGGCCTGCCCAGAGCCCAGACCTGAACCCTATCGAGAACCTCTGAGACGAGTTGCATCGCCCAATTCAGGGGTGCATTCCCCGTTCATTTTCGGTGAAGGAACTTTCTTTGTCTTCTCTAAGCTAAGTGGAAGAAAATACCCTTAGCTGTCATACAAAGACTTGTGGAAAGTATTCCCCTGAGGGTTCATTCTGTAATTGCCTCTCGTGGAAGCTCTACCAACTATTGATTTTGAATAAAGTTAGTTTTTCTTTTCTATCATAGGTGTCCAAATACTTATTGGTAGTCAGTGTATTGTTTCCATAAGTTTTTCAATTTTATTTCTCCTGAGCAAACTTCTGGATTATCTATTTTATGTTTAACTGATTTCTTCTCTCATACATTTTCTAATTTCAAAAAAAAAAAAAAAAAAAGAAGAAAGAAAAAAAAACATATATATATGTATATGTGTGTAAATATATCTAATTTGAATTCTGACACTTTGAATTCAAATTATGTTCTTCGCATTCACGAGTTGTGACAGGACCCTACTCATTGGAGGCTATTGTT
Organism: Uloborus diversus; assembly: GCF_026930045.1. NCBI lineage: Eukaryota > Metazoa > Arthropoda > Arachnida > Araneae > Uloboridae > Uloborus > Uloborus diversus. The sequence continues at coordinate 139,563,686 of NC_072731.1, forward strand.
TCTAGAAACGACTCATGTCTTCCCAAGCCTGCCCCCACTCCTGGGCGGTTATGAGTGTGTATGTGTGTAAGGACTTGTTTGTGTGTAGACGTGTGTGTATGTAGGGGTGTGTGTGTATGCAGGACCTGGACGTCATTACCTGGGAGGAGGGGATTCTGGTGGACAGTGCTGCTAGTGGAGGCTAGGGCCAGAGGAGCTGCTCTGTCCTCTAGTGGACGGCGGTGCTGCAGAGGCCCCTGGTCCATTCTGAAAAAGGAACCAGACATCAAGGACGGTCAAATGAAAGCAATAAGCAATGGTGATTGCTCAAAAAAAAAAAAAAAGCTTAAAAAAATATAGAACTTAAAAAAATTTCAATAAGAAATATTTTGTTTGATAACATGTTTTTAAAAAAATTGTATTTTCAATAATTTAATATTCAGTGATTTTTTTTTTTTTTTTTAATTTTAAATACTTAAGATTTCATATACACATCATAGCACGTCATTTTTTAATTTTTCTACCTCAAACTTTAATGAATTGTGCTAATAATGCATTCAAAAAGTTGTATAACTACAAATAACTGATTATTTAATTGTTTAAAATGACAGATAATATCCAATTAATCATTTGATTTAAACAATATTTTAAGAAATGATGAATTCCGCAATGGTTGTTAAAAAAGAATTATAATTTGCAGCGATCTATGTCTGTTGTGAGTCCCAGCACACCTGTTCCAATGCAGCCCCAGCAGATTCAAGCTCAAAGTCCCGTCATGGCAGTTCCCCACTCGCAAATGCAAATGATTCCCGGCTTAGCTCAGCCTATTTTCACTGCAATGGGTCCACAATATGTAATGCAAGCCACACCTGTCAGTATGGCTCTGACTTCTCCCTTTGCAGCTGCATCACTTTCACAAGCTCCAAGATTTAGGAAAGGTGACTTCTTAAGGCTAACTGTAGCTCAACATTTTCTGGTTTAAAGACATTTCATCCAAAAGCAATAAAAATTGTATTTATTGGTTTTTCTTATTATTTTTTTTGAAAGAGTAAATTAGAAGTATGTTTTTTTAAAATCAAATAATTGCTGAAAATGTCTACTATTATTTAAAAATTCTTTAATGTTGAATTAATGAGAAATTTTCTTTAAAAAAATTAAGAATTATCATTTTGATATAAATGATAGTGCAGTTTGAGTTTGGTTCACGAGGTACCGCATTATTTACTCAACTGTAAACAAGCACAAAAATGCTAATTGGGTATGCATTTTTCCCCATTTTGTTGTGCTTCCAAAAAAAAACCCCCTTAAATATTGTGTATTTATTACTTTATTTTAAGCAAAATGTACCTAGTAAAATTGTGTGTTGAAGGTCATCATGTGAGCCATGTCATCATGTCAATCATGTGAGCATTTTTACTTTTTTATAATTGCAGTTTGTGAAACTTTATCCCTCTTCTTCTCCCAACTTATTTTCATTTACACCTTTTATTTTGATGCGTTAAAATAGGTTTCTTACGGGTTACAAAGTGCGTGAAATAAATAAGGAAAATATGAAAATATGCTCTTTTTTAATTCAGAATCAAAGAATCCAAAAATAAGTTATCAAGTAACAGACATTTAAATGTAATATAGTAAAACACAACCAAACACACCAAAAAAAAAAAAAAAAGAAGGGAAGGAAAAAAAAAAAAGAGTTCTTGGCTTCCTTTTATTCTTTGGGACCCCAAATAGATTAAATAAATTCTGTTAAATTTGCAAGAAATAGATTTCATCTTGTAGGCAAGATTGGATCGAGTTTTAATTTAACTGAACGGAATTCTTATAACTGAGTGTTCAGTTTAAGTGCTTAGTCACTATTGACATTCATTTTAGGTTTATATATAGACTACCATTAATGTGCTGTACACATGTCTGTTAAGCATGGCTTTATCAACTCCACCTTAATACTAAACGCTCGTTGCTTTCTCTCTTTTAACATAGAGCAAAAAAGAACCCAAATCGAGGGAACAATGATAAGTAAACTTTGGTTCGGAGGCTACTGCCATCTATCGAAGAGATTAGAAATTAGTAGCCAAGAAAACAATTGGTTTATTTCTAAATTTAAATTTTGAAATAAACCAATAAACAATTTTATTTAAATTGTTTGGATCCATCTCCATAGCAACTCGTTTGTCGGATTGCCGCAAGATAACGCTGTCCTCTGTACTAGAAGTCAATGTAGGCGTTAATGGAAGATATCTTTTTGAGGCAAATTTGATAGGCATTTAGTACTAAGAAGACCTTGGGCTTTTCTATGATTTTCATGATATTTTTATAAATTTGATTAAAAACTAACTTAAATTGTGTAAATTAATATTAGTTTATTTAATGAAGCAATTTATGTGTTTAAGTGTAAACAATAGCTGAATATATATATTTTTCTTTTTAGTTCATCCAATCACGATGCAACCTAGGCATGATATAACACCATCAATGCATGTAGCTGCTGCTACGGGGCAGCCTATTCTTGCTCCAGCTGCTATGCCAACTCCTTCACAATTGACTATGCAGTACACTTCACCTCCAGGAGTTATACATCATACTTCTGGCCCACCTCAGCAAACAATGGGATATCCACAGGTTATTATTAAAGTTATAGATTGTGTAATTTTGGATCATGAGAAGTATAAATAACTGAATATTTCTCTTTTAGCATACAAATTTCTCATTATGTCTTTGTTTTATTGTATTTATTTATATTATTAGTATTGTTTTTTTTTTTTTTTTTGCTTTAATGTAAGAAAAGCAAAAAGGTTCAGTTGTGTACTTCCTAAAATTATTTGAAGAAAAATAAAAGTGAATATTCTATGAAACAGGTATGTAAAATTTTTTTTACTAGTATAATATAACTAGAGCAAAATGTAAATGTCAGGATGTGTATAGAAGACTGCTTATTGCGAAATGAAGAATATTTTCTAAAATGCTTACAATTCTTTAAATCCAAAAGAAATAGCTTGAAAACTCTTTAAAATTATTGCAAATCAAAATTGACACAACTTTAAAATTAAATATATGTATAATTTTTTTTAAATAAAAAAATCTAAGCCTTGGCTAAAAAAGAGGAAGAGAAAGAAAGTAAAAACTGTTCTTGATGGTGAGGCATTAAACATAATGTGTATATTTGAAATTTAAATCAAAATTTAAAAAACATATACATTAAATATTTTTGTTAATGTTGTACAGTTTCTAATGATCAATATGAACTTCTGTGTGTTAAAAAGGGAAAAAACTGCTTTCATTATGAATTTTCATAGTGGAAGTGAGTATGGGATGAAAGAGATAAGCCTCTTTTGAGATAAATATAATAAATTTCTAATACAGGAGTGATTGCCATTAAACCAGTGCTAAAGAATTTACCATAGCTATTCAATAAATAAAAATTAAACTTACCTCTCTAAAAGGAACCTGAAATAATTTATTTTAAATAACTATGAAAAAATCTCGGTATTTGCTGATTGCTTCTGAATTGATTACATTATTGGCATATATAACTAAATCCGTTAATAATGACCTACCATAAATAACAAGCACATATTATATGCAATACACATTTTTTTTTTTTTGAAAGAAGGTTACTTTCAGGATTTATTTATTTTTCCCCTTACAGTGGTTTGCTTTCTGATTGGAACTGAATGGGGAAATTTACTTTTGTTATGTTGCAAAATAAACCTCAAATTATCTGGCATGCCAGAAAATTCGAATTTCGTGGCATGCTGGTCGACCTCGCTTTTTCCTGGCGTGCCAGATAATGCGGGGTAATATGGTATTAATCTAAATGAACTCAGTTTACCATAATTTATTCAACTAAACATCAAAAGCTTTCTGTTGTTTAAGTAACAAGCCCAGGGTTTGTATGCTCCGGAAAAACTGGGAAAACCTGGAATTGTAAGAAAAAAATGACTAGTTAAAATGTCAGGGAATTTTCCAATTTTGCCCCCCAATTTTTTTTTTCCAATTTTTCACAGGTAGTTTTCTAATATAAGATCCATTCTTTGGTTTTATTGATGTTTCCTGAAAAAAATTGTAAAATTTTTGAGGCAAAATGACGCTGGCAAAAAAAAAAAGTGGCGACCCAAGAAAACTTCGGCAGCCGCCATTTTTGGCTCTCAATAGTTCTCAAAAAGAAAAAATTCCTAGGATGAAAGGAATTATGCACAAACTTAACATGGGGAAGACAATTTACTACCTTTAAAGCACAAGCCTGAGGATGGCAGGGTTGATCGGGGAAAATCATTTTTTTGACTGGAAATTCTTTTTAGCTACCCGAGAAATAGACACGATGCTTAAATGCTTAAGTTTCCAAAAACAAAGCACAATTGGATGTTTTCTTCAACTGCAAACTAATGAAAGTGACACAAAATGTGCTGCAAATTGTTTTTTTTTTTTTTTTTTTTTTGATTGTTTAAAATTTTTTTGAGAAATGAAAAATTTGGTTCTTAAAACTTAATCTTATCCTCATTACCTTGGAAGCAAATTTGCAAGAAACTTTTCAACTGAATGGTAGTTTCATGAAGATTTACTGTTTTTAAATTGTTTTCATGCTACAAATTCAAAAAATTATTTCTTAATTTTTGGCGTAGCCACCATATTTGGTCATTCCCAAGATGGAAGTACACAAGATTTTGTAGTGCCTAAGTTTCCGAAAATGGCATTGGATGTTTATTGCAATGCAAACTGTTGAAAACAACGCAAAATGTTCCTTTTTTTCGGATAATTTAATTATTTTGTTTAAAATTGCAAAATTTTATCTTCTTAACATTTTTCTATTCTAATTGATTTTGATGCTTATGTACTAAACACTGAGTATTTTGTCCTAATTAGTTTTTTAAGGATTATTAATTATTTATATCTACATTTATGCTACACATTCAAAAATCTACTTATTTTCTTAAATTCTTCACTTAGTTCCCATATTTGGTCGTTTTGCAAGAAGATGTAAATTTTCAAAAACAGAATTGGATGTTTATCTCAATGTAATTAGTCTATTGAAAGTAACATAATATATGCAAAAAACTATGAATTTTTAAAAATTAAATACAGTGAAACCTGTGTAAGTTGACCACTTGCGGTGCAATACTTTGGTGGTCAACTTAGACAGGTGGTCAACTTATATAGGGAGTAATGGTTATTGTTAATATTATTTTTATTTTTTTGTAAGTCTTGCACCATGCATTCATTTTTTGCCTAATTGACACTTACTCTTTCTGTTAAACTCACTTTCATTGTTTAGCATTACTTTGAATCAATAATATAAAATGTTATTCGAATATTTTTAGAGATTATTTTCCCAGAATGATGTATAGTGTGTTATGAAAATTTAAAATTTCAGTAAATTGATCAAAAAAAAAGTCTTATTGTTTATGAAAAGTTAATCATTTTGTATTAATAGTTCCTAAAAAATTATAGTTAATCAAAAAATAAAATTTTTTTCGTTGAACAACAAAAGAAAAACAAGTTTGGAGAATAAAAGGGTTCTTAGTAGTTTTCCCATGTGGTTAAACTCAAAAGGAGGTTTAGTTATGCTGCTGTTTTATTTAGTTGGTAAAATGCTGCTCTGGCATCAAAAATATTCTTGGAAAGTTAAAAAAAAAATAATAAAAATAATAATTTGTTGAATAAAATTTTTAAAAATAAACCAAGTGGTCAACTTACAAAGGGTTTTTTACAATACTCCAAACCAAACTTGGGGTTCATTAGTGGTCAAGATAGACAGGTGGTCAAGATAGAGAGGTGGTCAAGTTACAGAGGTTTTCTTTCATTATATAAGATAGGACTAATTCCGTTCCTGACAAAAGCGGTCAACATAGACGGGTGGTCAACTTAAAAAGGTGGTCAACTTTACAGGTTTTACTGTATTTTAATTTCGATGTAAGCATTCTTTAATATTTGATAGAAAAAAAATGATGATTATTGACATCGTTCTATGATCGGCAGATGTTAATTTTTGTTATTATGCATTATATGGTATTCCAATCAATGCAACAAGTTAATCATATTTATACTGAAAAATGAATTTGTATTTGGCTCAATATGTTTTTTGTTACATACTAACAACAAAATAAAAAGAAGTATTGTAAACCAAAAGTGTATGCTAAAGATTGCTGCACCATTACAGCAAAATGTTAACATTACGCATGACACGTGGCATTGAAGAAACGCTAAAATAAGTTGAAAGTACTTTGTTTTTAACAAGTAATAAACTAATGAAAACAATTTCGAACAAAACGTTAAAAAAAAAAAAGAGAGAGAGGAAAAAAAAAAGGAAAATAATTCCAAGATTTTTTTTTAAATCTAAGGGTAAAATTTTAGTTCTTCCACATTGCTAATTTTAAATTTTTTTTTTTGAAAATATTGTTATTTGAACTTAATTTTTAATGATGCAAGTAACCTGGAATTTTCTTTAAAAAAAACATGGAAACCTGGAAAAATCAGGGAATTTTTTTTAAACCACAAGTGTATGAACCTTGTAGGCTTTCTAATGTTTGAACATGAATGTTGAACATGATTGGCTTTATTATGCATTTTTATGTAGCATTTTATTTTTAAATAGTGTAAAACTACAATGTCATTTCCCTTTTTTAGATGAATTTTGTTGTTGGGCCTCGAGTTGTTTCTCCTCAACCTGTTGTTGGTGTACCTACCTCCCATTCTGTATCTTACTGTGATACTTCACATCTTCCAAATCCTTTATTAAGTATGATCAAATATTTAATTTTCTTGTACTCAAGTATTAAATTTATTTAATAAATATCTAGCAAAATCACTGCTCTAAAATATTTTTTATAGAATTCAGTCAACAAAAATGTAAATGTAAAGAAAGAAAGTGGTAAAATTGTGGATTTTAATGTGACATGAACACAAGCTGAAAAGGTAGAGAATTCTGTGAATAAATAACTACATTGAAAAATTTAAAAACTACATTTCTATTTCTTTACTTTATAAACTGCTTCATATATTTGAAATTTGTCAGCCCAAAATTTTCAGAAATAACAACCCAACCATTTTAGAAATTTCGGATCACAAACACCTCTGATGATAAGTGTCACTAATAAATTACAGCCTGAATTTTTTACAAAAGCATATGCAATTTCATATCTTTGTTCCTTATGACATGGTATTTAAATACGTAAAAATGACATTTTTGAAATAAATGTGTTACAAAATTAACACTTGCTTTAATTATTAGATTTTCTTTTTCTTTTTGCTTTATAGGAAGATTAAAAACAAATTGTAGCTTGGTCTTGACAAAGAACGAAAATCAGGCTACCTAGGAATATTATTCATGGAAATGAATATGGCCCTTCCCTGTAGTCGATAAGGAAAGAAAAAGGGTTTCGAGAGGGGGGGTGGTAACAGTCGGCAAGCGCCCCTGAATTCGAGTATTTGTCTAAGGCATGTTTAGTAGGCCTGACTGATTAAGAGCCATTATTTTGAAGTTCAGACAAGGTGTGGCAGTGACCATTTTTGATTTTTCTAATTTTTTTATATGTCAAAGTAGGTCATGAGAAGTGAACATTCTGAAATTTTTAGCCTTCCAAAAAATTTTTTTCGCTCGTTAAAAATTTCCACAGTTTGAGGTCTTGCAGCGCTTTTTTAGAAAAATTCTAAAAGTCGCATTTCAGTGCGTTATAGCTCTTTACAGAAACACGACCCCACGGTTATGTTTATATTTATTGGTTGTACTGTATCTAGTGAAGATGACTTCATAGTTATTTTGGTTGGGGGTTGTTGCTTTCTTCAGATAAAGGGTCGCAAAGTATGGATTTTATCCGTTTTCGTGCAAGTTTAACCTGCGTTATTTCCCCCCAAAAACCCACCCCTCACAAAAAAATGTGACAGATACTGAAAGTTTATACTATGAAGAGAGTAAATAGCACAAAATTTGTTTGAGGTTTAATTTTTTTTAGGAGAAAAATGCTCTGATATTTTTCAAATTTTCAAAAATTGTGCTTTTTTGATCGCAATTAACTCAAAACAGCATCACTAGGAAAAAAAACCTTTTATATATTATGGTACCTGGCTATGTGTAAAACATCATGAAAAAGAAAACAGCATGGGATCTCTTCTTGTTTCCTAGAAAATAATTTTTTTGTAGCTCATTTTATGCCTTTTCTCGTGCGTAAAACGTGTGTCCAGTATGCAGATTAGATCTGCTAAAACTTAAAGTATGTAGTAGGAATGTATATATGTGTGAATAGAGAAAGAGAAAAAGACTAGCAATACTTTATTTTTCTGATTTTTACAAATTGATGGTATTTTAATTGCAGGTAAATCAGAAAACGATAAATCGATATTATATATATATATATATATATATTGATTTATCGTATCAATCCCAAAATAATTTTTTTTTATTTATGTCCATAGCAGTGGAAGAAATTTCATGAATAATATCTGCTTCACTTTCCTCTAAATGTCTATTTTCTATGTCATCTTCAAATAACTGTTCAGAGTTCTGTTTCTTATGGTCTTGGTTATGCATCTACCAGTCAACAAAGAGAAAACAAAGAAGAAAACATTTTTTCAATCTCATGTAAGGGGTGGGCTCCCCCAGCTCGTAAAAGTACATGATTTTCAATGAAAGAAAGAGAGTTTCTTTAAGAAAAGTTCCTTTATGGTGAGAAAACAGGGAGAAATCAGACGCTCGACCAAGTAGAACATGCAATGAGAACAGAGATAATTGAAGACATAAAAATATTCCAACCGAACAATATATGACAAAAAGTCAAATTCAAGCTGCTTTTAGCCGATTTACAAAGCAAAAAAAAAAAAAGCAAATAATACTTATTTATCAAGAACCAACAGCCTTTTAGAGGTATATGAAGATAACATAAAAAATAGACATTTAGAGGAAAGTGAAGCAGATATTGTTCATGAAATTTCTTCCATTGCTATGGACATAAATAAATAAATAAGAAAGAATTATTTTGGGATTGATACGATATATATATATATATATATATATATATATATATATAATATATATATATATATATATATAAAGAAACACTATCATATACTGTATTTATAATCTGGACAAGTCAACCAAAATGAACTTCACTACTCAGTTTAATAGGCGCCATAGGCTCCTCTATGATACTGGTAGACCTCTTGGGGATAGATAGTATCATAGTATCCCCCAAGGGTAGATACCCTTGGGAAGTACCCCATGATGAGGCACCAGAGTATTTTGGGATTTTTCATTTTTTCAATCTTTTAAAAGAATTTCTCTTTCTTGTTCAATCCTTATATTACTATCAAATATATATATGTATATATATATATATATTAAACATATGATATCGATTTATCGTTTTCTGATTTACCTGCAATTAAAATATTATCAATTTGTAAAAATCAGAAAAATAAAGTAGTGCTAGTCTTTTTGTCTTTCTTTATACATACATATATACATTCTTACTACATCCTTTAAGTTTTAGCAGATCTAATCTGCATAATGGACACACGTTTTACGCACGAGAAAAGGCATAAAATGAGCTACAAAAAAATTATTTTCTAGAAAACAAGAAGAGATCCCATGCTGTTTTCTTTTTCATGATGTTTTACACATAGCCAGGTACCATAATATATAAAAGGTTTTTTTTCCTAGTGATGCTGCTTTGAGTTAATTGCGATCAAAAAAGCACAATTTCTGAAAATTTGAAAAATATCATGGCATTTTTCTCCTAAAAAATATTAAACCTCAAACAAATTTTGTGCTATTTACTCTCTTCATAGTATAAACTTTCAGTATATGTCACATTTTTTCGGGGGGTGGCTTTTTGGGGGGAAATAACGCAGGTTAAACTTGCGCGAAAACGGATAAATCCATACTTTGCGACCCCTTATCTGAAGAAAGCAACAATCCCCAACCAAAATAACTATGAAGTCATCTTCACTAGATACAGTACAACCAATAAATATAAACATAACCGTGAGGTGGTGTTTCTGTAAAGAGCTATAGCGCACTGAAATGCGACTTATAGAATTTTTCTAAAAAAGTGCTGCAAAACCTCAAACTTTGGGAATTTTTAATGAGCGAAAGAAAATTTTTGGAAGGCTAAAAATTTCAGAATGTTCACTTCTTATGACCTACTTTCACATATAAAAAAATTAGGAAAATCAAAAATGGTCACTGCCAAAATTTCCGTTTTTTGTCTGAATTTCAAAATAATGGCTCTTAACAGATAAGAGTTGAAAAACCGTATAATATTTTTGGAACAGTTATTCAAATTTTCTCATATAAATATGCATAAAGCAGAAACTCATTTGGTTGAAGAGATAGATTTCCAATTATGGAAAAGATTTGCCTACAGATGGAATTGTAATTTATTCTTGAAAAAAGAAAAAATCAAAGAATTCATCACTAAATAAAGACAAAGAATGTCTCAGAATTTTTTGTGATTAAGACTAAACATGACTGGTGCATTTTTTCATGCATATAATCTGTGCTCTTGTGTTGAGCTAAAATATTTTACTGAAGAATATTCTTGGGGAATAAACATGCAAGCAAAAGCAATTAATGTATTTTTTAGGAAACTTCCCTTGTCCTGAACCTACTTTCTTAGGCAAACAAATTTTGAATCCTTTGCTGTAGTGCCCTCTGACTCATGGGTGGATCCAGGAAGGGGCCGTGGGGGGCCATGGCCCCCTCCGAGAAAATTTCAAGAATAGTTAAAATCCCTTTTTTTGAGCAAAAATGCAAAGAATTTCTCTTATAATGCATACAAAGTATAACGATAAGGAAAACAATGAGGGGGGGGGGCATGACCCTGAGAAAGTTTCAAAAATAGTTAAAACCTCTGTTTTAGAGCTAAATATTAAAAACATCCTTATTATTCCTCAAAGTCTGACATGAATATAAGAACAATGCCGAGGACTCATAAACCCACACTGAGGAAATTTCAAGTAGTTTTTTAAACCCTTTTTCTTAGCTTAAATTGAAAAAAAAATTGAATCATTTTTTTTTGTCCTAAGTGGACCTCCAAAACTCTTCAAACCCTAACCTTACCAAAGATAGTCTAAAATGCGTTTTAAAAGTCTATAAATTAGAAAAATTTCTTGGAATGGGCCTTTTAATCTCTAATCCCCTTAACATCACCAAAAATCGTCTAATACAGCCTTTTTAAAGCTACAATTTCTAACAATTTCCGGGGAAGTGCTCCAACCCTCTTCTCCCCCTACCATTACCAAAGATAATTAGAATGCATCTTTAAGACTGTAATTGTAAATTAGAAAAAATTCTTAGTGTGGACCCCTCGAATTTCTCCTCCACATATCATCACAAAAAGATTGCATTAAACTGCGTTTTTAGCTCTACAATTGCAAAAAAAGTCTGCTGGAGAACCCCAAACCTCCCTCTTCTTAACATTATTGGAGATAAGGTTTGCGTTTTTAAAGTTTCAATTTCGAAAAATGGGTGGGGGGGGGGGGGATGGAGTCACACCCGAATCCTTAATATTACAAAAGACAGTTAAAATCAATTTCTAAGGTTACAAATCAGAAAAATTTCCTTAGATGGGCCCCCAAATCTCGCCTCCCTCTAACATCATCAAAAATCATCTAAAACTGCATTCTTAGAGCTACTGTTTCGAAAAATAGACAGGGGAGCACCACCAAATCTCTTCTGCCCTAACATTACCGAAGATCACGTTTTTAAAACTACAAATTCCAAAATTTCGGGGGGGAAAAATTACCCGCTCCCCCTTTACTTCAGAGTTAATATTATACTTAAGGTTGGTTCATATAGGCTTCCTCTAAAATCAGAAGTCCTATACAGTCGCCTCGGAACAAACAGTACTGATTACAGGAATACCACTTTGAGGCGATGATATATGCACACATTTGTTCAGAGAAGACGAAAATTATTGGGACGGTTACAGTCTTTATGTTAAACTTGTGTCGCCAAGTGAAAAATCCTTAAAAAATGATCTGGTTAAAGGTGGGCTATATTGATATTTGTAAGATTCAAAAATTTCCAAAGCATCATATTTTCCCAAATGGCCCCCTCCGAAAATTCTGTCTGGATCCGCTCCTGCTCTGGCTCTATGTCGATTTGTTTAAGTAAGAAAGTTGACACAATAAAACTAAACATTACATGTTGTGTATTTTGTTAAAAATTCTATATAGAGAGATGTAGGGGTTTAGTTTGTAGATGAAGTACAATACTGTGGTTGAACTGTATTGCTTGAATGTAAATGAATTGTCATGTTATTTAAGTTTACCATGGGATCTCTCATACTTCCTCCAACTTTCCGGTTGTTATTTTGTTGCTGAAACTTGCAGTAGTACCGAGCAGAGAGATTTATTTTTGGATGTTTTTCGGAGCTAAGCTCTACGTTTAATTTTTAGTTTTGTTTGTCTTAAATGGCATGGCATTAATTTAGTGTTAGCTCTCTGGATCTTCAGTAGTTTTGACAGCTTTCTTCTACAAGTTTTGTCCTTTTCTTTATTATTATTATTCACCTTTGAAGCCTTGTGAGGGGCTGATGGCTGCCAATAGCCATGCTTCTTGCTTTAGGTTGGCACATACTGCCAGTAACTCGTTGTTCAACTGTGAGACATGCTTCTCATCATGAATTGCTCTTCATGTGTTCCTGTTGCAGTGGATGTTGACTGTAGCTATGAATTGATGGTATTCATCTGCTTGCCTACCAGTTCTGCAATTCTACAAGAGATAAGGAGGCCTCTTTCTTTTAGTCATCTTGAGCAGAGATGTAGCGTGACCAAGCATTTGGGGGGGGGGGGGGGGAGGGGCACCAGGGTCATCGCCAAGAATGGGGGTGCTGCCCCACTTCCCTAGTTTTTCAGCTGGGCAGCCTATTTCACTTTAGTGATGAAAAAAAAAGCAGAAAAGAAATCTTCGCAATCTTAAAAATATAGAATTGAAACAAAAGTAAACAAAATAGAATAAAGGTGTGAAAAAAGTTTTTTTTTTCCTGCAAAATTTTGAAATCAAGTGCAATAATGTTATTTAGGAACATCCAAAGTTCTACTTTTTGATTTACTTACTTGAAGGCCGCTGAAACGTATGTTTCGAAATTTTTTTTAACAAAAATAAAGTATTCAGCGTGTAGTACAATAAACCTATGACAATCGTTAGTCAAATAAAAAGTGAATAGGCATAACTTCATCGGGGCTCCGGCATTCTTACTTTCTTTTTTTTTGTTGTAAGAATATCATGACAAATCTTGCCATCAAGTAGTGAAAAATACATGTACCACCAAAATACTTTTTAAATAGAGACAAATTTTAAACAGAGTAAGTTAGAGTTTTAAAATGTCATGACTAGTCACAAAAGTAGTCTAAGAGTTTAAATGTAAAAAGCGAAATTAAAAAAAAAAAATTGCAACAATATTCACAGGAGACATGACATTTTAAAACAAAAGAAAGTGAAAAAAACTGACGTATCGCTGAAAAGTACCATATTACCATATCAGTTCAAAACGTTGAACGTTTTTTTTTTCGACGGGGCAGCAAACACTTTTGTTTCAAACAAATAAAATATAAGGCTGGGAATTAAAAATTTCATAATGGAAAGATTTCTCGGAACATTTTTATCAATAATTTAATCAATTAAAAAAGATAGTGACTTTGCCAAAAAAGGAGACGGAGAGAGGTTGCAAACTCTATCCCTTTATTTTATGCCATGAAACTATAGGAAGCGCGATTTTGAAACTGGCTTTGCAAAAGACTCCAAACCCCATCTCTTCTCCAATCGCCATCAAAGATGATCTACGTTAAAACTGATTTCAAAAAGCTTCTAGGAGTGCGCCACTGCTCAAACCCTCGGAAAACAGCCCTGTCCCTTCATTGATAAAGATCATCTAAAATTCCGTTTTTAGGACTTTAGGAAAATTCTGAAGATTCTTCGAACCTTTCTTATATCAAATACTAGATGCCTTCAGCAACCGCCTCGACCTCGCCGCCTATGGCGGAACATTGATTTACATCGCCAAAGGCTGTGTGTTTTTGAAGCTTCCCCCTCCCCCCCCCTCTTTGCTGCCTGCAGCAGTACAATAATTATTGGGCAGTATATTTGTTTTCGGTGCGGCATGGGGGTTTTGCCCTCTTCTTACCGCCTGCAGCCATACAGTAATTAATGGACAGTAGATTAATTTTCGGGGTGGCAACCCTCTAACTTGACCCACTTTCGCTAGAGCCATTCCAAGGTTAGAGCGCCTTTAATTTTCCCCTAACGGAACAGATAAGGCAATTCAAAAGCATTCAAAAAATGCGCATTATTAGGCTTTTCACTTTGGCTAGAAATGTGTCGGCAATATGGCCTTGAAAAGGAAGAAAAGAAAGGTGAAACTAAGATGTCAAAAGGAAAAACTGAGAACCAGTTATTTTCCGAGGAAGAAGGAAAATTGTTTTTAATTACTATCTCCACTAATAAAAGTTGTATAATTATGTGACCAAGTCGGATAAGTAGCCGGAAAAATTACAAATCTATCGATACCTGGTTCGATGGCCAGTTTTCTGTCGTTCAGCAGGAGTAGAGATGACATAAAATTAGATAGTCACATATAATCAATTTTTATTACTATTAGGTCATCTAAGGCTCTGAAATTTTGCATTTAGGGCTTAAATTCTGATAATGTTCCTGGGAAGAGTCCCTGAACACCCTATGTTGTATATTATTTCTGTAGCCTGTTTTTTTGTCGTTACACGAGATCTTATTTATTCCTTCATCAAATTCCATAATTTACCCCTCATTTTAAAGCTTATCGTGTTTGCTAATGACGAAAAATAGATCCACGATCTAAAAATTGCTTTTTTTGAGCAATCATGATTGCTTATTGCTTTCATTTGACTGTGTTTGGCGTCCTATCATTTTATTTTCCCACCGCCCCCCTCTGCAGCATCACCATCGACCGGGTCCTCACGATGCTGCTCCTATAGCGAAAGCCGTCTCCAGGTTGCATCCAAGTCCTACACACATGCGCATACATACACAACTACACACACACATGCACACATACATACACACACAAACACATACACATGCATACATACAGACACCTACACATACATACACACACAAAAACATACACACACATACACACAACTACCCACACATTCATGCCTGCACACACACACACACATATGCCTACACACATACACATACCCCCCCCCCCCAGACACATTCATACAGACAACTACCCACACATTCATGCCTGCACACAGACACACACACATGCCTGCACACAGACACACACACATGCCTACACACACATACACATACCCCTACACACAAACACACATACCCCCCACACACAAACACACACGCCTACATACACACACTCGTGATTGCGAAAAATATAATTTGAATTCAAAATGTCAAAATTCAAATTAATTTTTTTTTGTTTTTTATTACACATTACTTCAATGAATAGCAACTGAGAGCGAAGACATTGGCTCGATTGGATAAAGCAGCTTGCTACTAAGGAAAATGGCGCAGGTTCAAATCTGGACAGAAAAATGTCATTCTAATTGGGTTTTATTCTTTAGCAGAATTCTTACCCAAGTTTCCATAAGCATGCAAAATTATACTCATAGCAGAATTCTAAAAACTGCAGCTCTGTTGTTGAAATCAGGAAACAAAACATTGATTTTAACCCAGTAAATTGCAGTTTAACTTTATAGAAAGGTAAATTTAAAATTGTTTAGCCGCTTTACTCAGCAATGCTTGGTTTATAGCATCTTGAGGTTGCATTGAAATCAGAAAATTCTTCCTTTGAACGCGAATGGTTTGCAAGAGTCGGCTAGTCATTCAAAATTTCGTTTCTGGAATTTCGCTATTAGGAAAACTGCAGAAGACGGGTGTTGAACCTCTCCTCCCATTATTATTACTGAAGTTCGTCTAAAACTTGGTTTTAACAACAAACTTCGAAAATTTTAGGAAGGAGCGTCCCCCCCCCCTCCTTTCCTCGCATCATTGAATATAGTCTTAAATTTTCGTTTAAGAGCTTGAATTTCAAATAATTACCTGAGTTAAGCTCCCGTAAACTCCCCCCCCCCTAACATCATTGAAAGTTGAATAAAATTGATTTTGGAGCTCCAATTTCAAAAAATTTCCGGTTAAAGATGGCCCACAATTGTATTTTTTAAGATCTTTCATTTTCAAAACATTTCCGTTCATGGGCCCGGATCTCTCATTTCCTTAACATCTCCGAAGATCGTCTAAAACCGTGTTTTTAGAACTATAATTTTGAAAATTTTGGGGGAGAACCTCCAAAACCTCCCACTCCTTAATGTAAGCAGAGAAAAAATATAAAAATATTTCGAAAAATGGCTGGGGAAAATGCCCCCAGGCCGCTTTACCACCCTAGCATTAGCAAAGATTGTCTAGAAGTAATTTTTAAGACCATACAAATTGGAAAAAAATAAATACTCTTCTTGATTTTTGTGCTTATTTTTTTATAATTCTGGGACAAAAGGTTAAGTGTCCACTGTCCAGCAAGTTGAGCCCCGACACTATGCGTATGTTCTTAGGTTATTTATGGGAAACTCGATATTTGTTCTTTGTATGTGCCGCGGCGGATCTACAAGAATGGAGTGGTGTGTTAGGTGCTGTAAGCTTTCGACATCACAGGTTTTCAATGGTGTAGAATTTGTGACTAGGATATTTTTCCTGTAATATTTATTTACTAATAGGGGGCATTTTTGAATTTGAGGTTATTTAGTATTTAATGCAATATTTTTCACATTGCTTTATTAAAGATTCATTTTGACCAAAAAAGGCACCGAATTTTTTTAGAAAAACTGGTAAAAGGATGATTTAAAAGTTAAGATATAGGTATAAAACAAGTTTTTTTTTTTTTTTTTTTCAAGTTCACATTTTCAGTTGTGTATAGCGGAGAGTAACTAAGAAGCAGAGGATGGGGTAATAGTTATTTTTAAGAAAATGGTATAAAAATATCTTTTGCTGGCTGATAACTTTTGCCTTTGTCAGACACAGGAAAAATTAGTGGTTGAAGTACAATAAATATTTACTAATTTGTTAAATATTTGTCAGTTCATCCTCTCTGATAGGCCACCCTCCCTGAATTTTTCTTGTTGGCCTATTTTGATTTATTCGAACATAAGGAGTTAACATCTTGTGATTAAAGTGAATGAATTTTCTTATAACATAAATAAATTTTTACAACTGTGTTTTAATATACAAGTGTTTGGGATGTTGCAATGCTGATAACATTATGAACTAATAACAAAATCCACAATCACTTCAAACAGGGCCTACTGTACCTTGCTTCAGTCTAGAAATGTTTTATTCAGGTTGTATTAATATAACTTTTCTTAAATCTATAATTGTTATGTACACAACTTTTTTTCACTTGAAGTTATGAACTCATTTTTATTTATTGAAGTTATTTGAGTACAGCATGATTTAAAAAAATTCTTATTTACAAAAATTGTACAACTACTTTTAAAGCTCAGTTTTTAAAAAAAATGTATTAATGTGCAGATAAGTATTGCATTGCCGTGTCTGCTCATCCTGCTGCCACAGCTGCACATTCCATGCCACAAGGTGTTTCTGGGCAGCATTCCAATCATCATCCACCTCCTTCACAGACACCTGTCATGCATCCTTCTCCATCTCCTGTTCATCAGGTTTGTCTCTTTAAATATCTTAAAAATTTCAAGAAAAAAAAGTCTGTGGACAACACTTTAAGTACTTTTGCCTCTACTGGTTAATAAAATTTGTTTAATAACTTAAAAGAATGGGTATGTGTACACAAGCACATGCATTAAAAGTAATGCTTCTTAAATGCATTGTCATGATGCGCGCGATTAATTTTTCAAAGTTATTCGAAAACCAAAAGATAACGATTTTAGGCCGTGGAAGTGGGAGCATCGCAGCCGCGCATAACCTCAGACCAACGACTGCCTTGAATGCCAAAGAACAAAATTTAAAAGAGACTTACCCAGGGGGTTGTGTGTTTGTAGACGATAGTAAGCACAAAATTCATTACCATACATTCTTTATTCTATGTTAACTTCAGAGCAGACACGAAGACAGGGATTTGGCATGGTGATCACCAGAACATTTCACACTTAGTAAAAAAACAAATGCGAGGAATACAGACTTAAGAGTTCAAAAAATGGAGCTGGGGTTTGTTGCTAAGTTCGTTAAAGATAAAAAAAAACGGAGAGTTCATTCGGATGGTGGTGAAATAACCAAATTAAAATGGACGGAGGACGGACAGTTCACTATGAAGATGGTGGGGTGTAATTCAGGAATGGCTCATGGTTGACGATGTCAGTTGCAGGCCAATGTACGTTGAAAAAAAAAATGGCGCAGGCTGTAAACTCCATGGTGACGACGTTGAGATCGTCACACGATTAAAAATGAATCGGGGTAATTTCGGGGTAATAGCGGATCCATGTCGTCACCTCATGCTATGTAGATCATCAAAAGGGTAGTTACTTAAGGGGACGATTCCAGTGCACTCTGCGTGCCGCCATCGGACGCCATCATACAAACAGGTGATGGATCTTCTATGCTCTCATCTTCGGCTGCGAAGAAGTATAACGGTCTTGATTATTATGATTTAAAACATATATAAAAAAATAAAACTTTCACCTCATCTTGAGGTCATTAACCATATCGCGGAGAGCAACGGCCGTCCCATGACGCCGCGCACTGATGCTTCTTCATCGCCATCGTTGGACAAAAGCGGAGCAACGAGATGCACGTCTGGTTGCACTGGAAGCACCAAGCAGAGTGAAGTGGGGTGGAAAAATGAATCGGCAAATGAGGGATCAGATCCGGGTACGCGGCGATGCGCGGGTACCAATGAGTGCGTTTGGCGCCCAAACAACGAAGGGAAGGGGACGCTACGCCATTTTAATGGCCGACAAGAAGATGCAAAAAATCGGATCGACGCATGAAAAATTGTCGAAAAGCAAAACGATGGGAAAAGTGAATAAGTCACATATTTGATATCCTAAAGTGCGCGAAATTTAACGGGGAACGCGGGGAGAACGTGGAATGCACAGGAAAGTAAAAAACAACCAAATGGGGGAAGAAAACGATTAAAATGACCGAAAACATGGGAAAAATGTAAATGGGAAAAAAATGTGATACGCATTATCACATGCATAATGTTTTAGATTTTTTTTTACGTATATAAAATAATGCATTTGTATCCTTAAAGTGTCGCAAAATTCATAAATGTGGCAAATTTTCTTTCCTTCTACCTTCAACCAATTTTAATGTAATGGAATTATTGCTGCTTTCATCAGACATGATTGGTAGCCATCTTATCATCGGAGCACTATTGTCAATTTTTGTGCGAAAATTTTCCTAAAATTTAATTTAAAGAACAAAATTGAATCTTAGAAAAAGGCATTGAGCTGATCATCCCTATGCTTTAAACTAATTTTGTTTAATATTGTGGTTGAACGATCTCACGCCTGCTAGAAATACACACATTAGAGACATTCTTCAGATAATTTATTTTTTTATTATTAGTAAGGAAAATTTTTAATGGGTTTTTTTTTTTGACTATATCTTCCCTTTCCACTTGGATTTTTTTTTTTTTTTTTTTTTTGAGTTAGTAAAGGCAAATTCTGACTGTGGTATTTCCAAAACTTTATAAGGTCAAATTCTGCTAAAGTCTTCATATATTATAAATAAGAGGCATTAAATTTTGCAGGCTTCAAAAATGAAATTTTGTAAATGTGTCTTACAATGGTTTATATTTTCTTGTACTTTTTCTTCAAATCTATTTTTATGCAGTTTATGTCTTAAATCTTTTCTTTCTTCCTTTAATATTTTTTAAAAAACATATATCTAGATCCCTCAGCCCCATGGTAGTCACTCCCAACCTCCAACTCCAACAACAGTCATGTACCCTGCTGGATCAATAGGTCAGCATCCACTGCAAGCTACGGGACACCACAGTCATAGTCAACAAATGAGCCATCCAATGCACCAGTCCTTGAGTCACCCAGGCTTTCCAACAGGGCCACAGCCTGTAGTGTTGATGCAGCAGCAACAAGCTGTGCCAGGTGCTTCACACCATGGTCATCAGAGTAGTGCAGCTCATCACCAAATACATATGCATTCAATGCATGGCCAGAACCCTGGAAACCATATAGGAACGCCTACACACATTCTGCCACAAATGACTATCATCCCTACAAGTGCCGCCATGGTATCTGCTCCAACAACCATTGCGACACCTCCATTTGTTCAACATCCATGAGGTACTATACGGATCTTATTACATATTTGATATTTTGAAATGCAAGAACCAACAATAATTTTCAATATGCTTGATGGTTACGACTGTATGCAGCATATGTTTTTAAGTTTTTGGTTTATCTTTTCATCAGTATTCCAAGCATCGACTCCAAAGAGTAACTGGAAGATAGCTCTGATTTCATTTCAACTTTCTGCTCATACAATTGACAATATGGAGAGCTCCTCAATATGGGTTAATGTAACTTTCTCATAGCAAAAACAATTGCAATATTTTCATGGCAGTGTATTTTTGTAATTAACTCTTATGCTCAAAGAGTAGAATGGTGATAAAAGCAGCAGTAGCAAAGAAGGATGTTGCAAAAAAACTATAGGCAATATCTAATGCCAAAATGCTTTAATGAGAATAATATAAGAAAATGTTTCCATTTAAAAGGAAACAATAAAATATTACTCATTGTTATGGATTTCCAATTCATCGCAGCAAAACCTGCTATGAAGAAAGATGTAAGTAAATTTCAATCAAGGACTATTTTGGAAAAGTAAGCTTAAAAAAAAAAAAATAGCAGATTTATTTTTTTTTAAAGCTATATTGTTGGAAAGATCTTAAGGCTTTTAAATCAATTATCTGCTTTTCAAATTTGGGCCTCATGCTTTTTCATAAAATTGACATTTCTAAGTAATAAATAATAAACTATGCTTGTTATCTTTTGTTTTGACTTCTACTAACTACAGTAGAACCTCGATTATCAAGATTTTTTTTAATACAAAACTCTTTGTTAGCTGAAGTTCATTATTTAAGCAGTGTTCTTGACTCCCCCCTCACACTTTTAGAGCAAAAACTGTCTGTTCACCAAGATTCTTTTTTTTTTCAAGCGACCCCCCCCCCCCAAAAAAAAAAAAAAAATTCTGAAACTTTTGAATATTTTGAAAAACTTTTGGTACAGCTGGAGCACAAAACAAAAACATTTCTGCAAAATAAATTAAAGAATTTAATAAATTATTTAAGCTGAAAACTTTTCATCTTTATTTAATGAACTGAAAATTAGGAAAAACTATATTTAAAAAAAAAAGCTTGAATACAAATAATACAAACACAAATACAAATGTGACGACCAGCAACAGGCTCTGGGCCCAGCTAGGCAGGTCCTAGTCAATTTACAATCCTTACTAAAGATCAATGGCCCTCTTAAAACTATCTACTCCCTTGCTCATTACCACCTCTTCCGGTAATCTGTTCCAAGGTGCCACTACCCTGCTAAAATAATAATTTTTCCTAATATCCATGTTAGCCTGAGATTTAAATAGCTTAAAACAGTGACCCCTTGTCCTGTTTTCAGTGCTTAACGTTAGCCCTGTAACATCTTTTATTTTAATAAATTTAAACAACTGAATCATGTCCCCTCAGTCTCTTCTTTGCTCAAGACTGTACATTTTTTGCATTCTAAGCCTGGAATCGTAGTCTAAATGAGAAAGTGCATTTATTAGCTTTGTAGCCCGCCTTTGAACCCTTTCCAATACATTAATATCTTTCTTAAGATAAGGAGACCAAAACTGATCAACGAACTCCAAATGAGGTCTTACCAAACTTCTATATAAGGGCAGAAGAACGTCTTTAGATTTGTTTGAAATAGATCTACTGATAAACCCAAGCATTTTGTTGGCTTTGTTACTTGCAATGCTGCACTGTTCACTAAAATTAAAGTCTTGATTTATTAAGATACCCAGATCCATAACATTCCGCCTGACTAATGACTAAGCCCTGTAAACGATAACTGGTACACTTATTTCCTTGACCTAAGTGTAGCACTTGACATTTCCCTACCTTAACTACCATACACCATTTATCCATCCACTTAGTAATATGATCCGAATCCTCTTGAAGCTGTTTTACTTGTTCTTCATTTTCGACAATCCCCAATCACTTTTACATCATCAGCAAAACAATTCATGCTTCTAGAAATATTATCATTGATGTCATTCATAAAGATAATAAACAAAAGAGGTCCTAAAACTGATCCTTGAGAAACCCCGCTTAAAACATCACTCCATTTAGAATGATTTTCTCTCACAACTACTCTTTGCTTCCTACCAGTGAGCCAATTTGTAACCCAAAGTAAAGTTTTTCTTCCTATTCCTATGTCAATGCTATGTCTATGCCAGTAGTTTGCTGAGAAGAGCAACATGCGGTACCTTGTCAAAAGCTTTTTGAAAATCAATATGAACAACATCTACACATTTTTTGTTATCTAAAGCTGAGGAACCTTGTCGTAGAAATGCAATAAATTAGTAGCACAGGATTTACCTTTCCTGAAACCATACTGCAAACTAGTCAACAGATTATTAGTCTCGAAGAAAATTATGATCTTAATTTTGATTAGTGATGTAAAATACCCGGGTATTTATTTTTAGCGGTAAATACCCAGGGGTATTTACTCGGTCATTTATTTCAAAAATTAATATTCAACTAAAATACTTTTCTGTATGTATTCCACTATGTGTATAACTAACCATATACAAAACAATAAATTTTTGCCCAAAAATTGTATTTTTATCACATATTTAAAGAATTATTGTGTGAAACAACTTAGCAATCTAATATGATATTCACATTAAATATGTTGGATATGCCTAAACAATGTTGGTAGCCAAATTTTAGATATAAAAAGCCATTCTACAAAAAGTAAAAAATTTAACTGGTTACAAAAAAAAGCAAACATCAATTTTTTAAGGTCTTATTCTTTTTTACCCGACTGTGCGTGCGCAACACAAAGGAGGGTAATGTGTTTATCATTCTATGTATGTCTGTTCCTATATGGCGTTCTACAGGCTAAACGCCTTGGAAAATTTTTGGTAATTCTTACGTAAATCGATTTGTCTTTACTTGGGAGTGTCACTAAACACATGACAGTACTTAAAAGTAACATTTCACAAACCAGTTACCATTTTTTCAGTTTAGCATTCGCTTACGCTGGGTGTCAAACACTGTGTCGCACGCTACCTGCGTGCGACAAATGCAGGTAGTTTTCACTGCCTGAATTTTTTGTTTACTAAGTCTATTAATTGGGGTCTCAGTGGCCGAGTGGTCTAAGTGATTGCTTCTCCCACTTGAGGCGAAGGGTCAAGACACCCTCGCTCCGGATGTACTTTCCCCTCTTTTTGATGTAAATTCTTCCATGTGTTCTTTATATGAATTCGGTACTGTAATAAAAAAATAACTGATGCATAACGAAGGCAAGACACTCAGATTGTAGTCCTCATCAAAATAAACCCATGCAATAAGCACGAAAAGAAAGAAAGTCTACTAATTCAAATTTCATCTCTAACATGTTGCATTTGTTTTTGCCTTGATTCAAGAGACTGAGTTTCACAACGTGTACTTTCTTGACAGGCTTTTTTAGCTTTGCAAGAAAGATTTGACTGACGGGGCCTCAGTGGCCGAGTGATCTGAGTGAGTGCTGGACATTGGCACATTTGAGTCGGTGGGTTCAACTCCCACCCTCGCTCCGGTTGTACTTTCCCTTCTTTGTGATGCAAATTCTTTCATGTGTTGTTTATATGTGTAATAAAAATATATAAGCGTAAAGGAGGCAAGACGGAGGAGGGGGGGGGATCGTAGTCCTCACCAAAATATACCTGTGCAATTCAGCACCAAAAGAAAGAAAAGATTTGACTGACGACGTTTCCGATTTCTCGTCATTATGAGTTATACAGGCATATATCTGAGCTGTGGTTGACTTAAGTTCGCGCATTTTTGCCGAAGGTGAAGCATATGGAGCTATAAGCCGAGTTTGGTCCCTAGAGGGACTAATTATTAGTAGTGTAGACCACCGGAAGTTACTTAATAAACCTCACGATACAAACTACCTCTCTCAATGAAATGAAAAGATTGCGACATACACCGTCTCATAATCATAATAACTAAGTCAATGAAAATTAACTAAAAAGTGTGAAATAAAAAAATATTAAATAAAAACAAAAAACCCGACTGCGTAAAAACCGAAAAAACTAAAAACAAAAATTTTATAAGCCCAGTATTTTAAAACGTTATTAAGTACTACTGAATAACTACACCGTGGAAATAGTTTTATAAACGTACACAGATAAGACAAATCATAAATTCAAAAGCAGAATAGAAGGATCAACAGTCGGAGCCCATTCAAATTTTACGGGATTCCTTGAATCAGAAACAAGTGGGCCCTGATTGTTGATCCTTCTATTCTGCTTTTGAGTTTATGATTTGTCTTATCTGTGTACGGTTGTAAAACTAGTTCAACGGTGTAGTTATTCAGTAGTACTTCATAACGTTTTAAAATACTGGGCTTATACATTTTTGTTTTTAGTTTTTTTGGTTTTTATGCAGTCGGGTTTTTTGTTTTTATTTAATAATATTTTATTAACCCAGTAATATGTCCCTGCATGACATAAAAATGTAACGAAATGTCGCCTCAATTTATTATTACTATTTATTTACCTGTATATTTTGCAGAAATTTCTTCCAAACCCAGTTCAAGTGTTCAGGCGTATTGTGCATCTTATTTTTTCATTAAGTCTTTAATTAAAAAAATTATAATATATAAATTTTTATATTTTTAATCTTTCATTTTACGGTTTACGTTTTACTAGTGGTACCCGCACGGAGTTGCCCGTAGTTGAAAATTAAAAGATCATTCAGTTTGCCTGTATATTTACAAATAATGGAAGACGAATTTCTCGTCAATTGGCTATGTTCATTCGTTCTCCCATTCTACGTCATGATAATTTCGAAATTTACTTGTCCATGTTATGATAATTTTGCCCCCAGAAAATTTTCTTAAAATTGAAATATAAAAGGAACAGAATCGAATTTTCGGAAAATCGCTTCTAGGTCCTCAATCCTAAACTACAAACTATGTGCCAAATTTCATGAAAATCGGCGGCACATTCTAGACGCTATGCCTGTCACAGAGATCCAGACATCCTCAAGACAGAGAGACTTTGAGCTTTATTATTAGTAATAATAATAAAGAAAAAGAAAATCATCACCTTTTGATACCACCTAAATTTTTTTCGCAAAATGCACAATTACTATTGGATTTACCCTGCCATCAGATAAATACCCAAAAAAATATTTACCTTCCCACCCTACATCACTAATTGCGTGTATTAAAAATAGTTTGAATAAATTTTCATTATGAAGTACCGGGAAGCAAATGCAAATGAGCAAGGCAACAGAAAACAATATTTTGATTTTTTTTTGGCTTATTAAATTGTGAAAACTGTTTCTATATTTGCCACATTATCACTAAAACAGCAATAAAATAAATAACATCATAGTCTTAACTCCTCAGTTTATTCTTCCAAACATCTCTCATACTTTCTTTTTTTTTTTTCTTTCATTTTGGATATGACTAACCTAGATTGTTATTTTGAAATCCTGAAGTTCATTATTGAATTGCTTATACTTAAAAAATTCCCATTCACTTTTTGCAATTTTTTTTTTGTAAAATGCCCAGTTTTTGGTTATTTACCCAGGCCTTGGGTAAATAACCAAATAATACCCATGTAAATACCGAAAAAATATTTACCTACCCGCTGGGTACTTATCCGATCCACATCACTAATTTTGATCAAAGCTTCGAAAATCTTACAAATCACAGAAGTCAGACTTACAGGTCTATAATTCTCAGCATTACCTTTAGACCTCTTCTTAAAGAGTGGCATTATGTTAGCCAGCTTCCAGTCCTATGGCACTGTCCTTGAGTTATAAGAAGCATTAAAAATATTTAAAATAACATCCACTAATTCCTCTGCACATTCAACTAACATTTTTGGATAAATATTATCTGGTCCCAGATCTTTAGTTGCTTTAATCTTTTTCAAATGAAATAGAACCTCCTCCCTGGAAAATATAAAATCCTCAAGCTGTATAATAGCTTGTGACTTATTAGTGTCAACTATTGAGATACAGTTATCGTTAAACACACTGGAAAAAAGTTATTTAGAACATTTGCAATATTCATATCGAATGATTTTCATTTAGACATGCAGTGTTTGATTGTTAGTTTTTTTTTTGCCTGATTTTCAATTTCAAATGTTTTTACTGCATTTTGTCTATTCCTTTCAGTTGATATTAATTAAAAGTATTTTGTTTAATAGTTAGCACTCATAAGATTAAGTGAGAATTGGTAGAAAAATTGACATATTTAAAGACTGCAAACAAATGAATGCACTGTTTCACAGAGTATTGTTTGACAAATTTATATTAAACAAGTCTTCAGACTAGAAGTGTAACATCGATGGCAAAACATCAGTTTTTCAAAATATTGATGTAAGAAATTAAAACAGTGACGGTATTGGTATATCGACCAAAAAACATTAATTTTTTTAAACATAGATCTTTTTATTTATATCTTAATATATAAAAATCTATGTCCTGATATAACATATATATATATATATCAACGCACAGCCAATACCGCTGAAGCCTCAGACTTGAAATTTGGCAGGCATGTCCACATGATTACGAAAGTATCCACTAAGAAAGGGTTTTTCGAAATATCAATTAATTCGGGAGAAATTAATTAAAACCCCTTAATTTCTGTGAAATTAAAACCTGTCATTGAAATTCAAATCCCTTATTTTCGGAGACTTTCCTCCATTCAAATCATTATTCAGTACTTCATCTCAACTTTTGGTCGATAGCGAATTTTAAATTTGATATGGTTTTTGTTTCTCACGTGATTCTTCGAGGCTTTTCCCAAGTCAAATAATAATGTTTCTGTCTTTTGCTTTCATTTTTTCAAAACTAGAAACGAAGTTTTTAAGCACATCATCACAGGCAGACTATCCTTTTGAATTTAGAAGAGTGCAGTTTCCTGTAAAAGTTTGCTTTGCAATAACAGTTATTAATTCACAAGGACAGACATTAAAAGTAGCAGGGATAGATTTAAGAGAAGACTTTTTTTCAGATGGCCACTGTGTATTTGTAGCTTGCTCCAAAGTCAGTTCATCAAGCAGCTTAATAATTTTAGCACCAGAAAAAAAAACTAAAAATGTTGTATACAAAGAAGTTCTTGCTTAAACATAGGTATAACAATAAAATGTGGATGGCCTGTGTTTGCAAAGATAATCAATACTTTAAAAGGATCTTTAATAACTGTTAAAAATCGGTTAAGGACAAGGGCATAAATATATAAGGAGTCCAGGGGTCCCGGGATCCTCCCAGAATTAGAAAAATTATAGGTAATAAGTAATTATTATAGGGGATTTTCGAAACTAGGTGCACCAAGCACTGTTAACCCCTGCTAATTCCATTACCCGAGCAATGCCGGGTACGGGAATGCTAGTATAACATAGGGCTCGATCGATGGCATTTTTTGACCGATGGGCCGATGCCAATTGTTCAAAGAGGGCCAATTATTTTTCTCCAAATGCCGATTGCAAAAAAAAAACGGAAATTAATTGCTAAGATTGTCAGGGATTTGAAGGATCATTTATTCATTTCACTTTACTTTCTTTCTACAAATATGAAATTGTAGTACCAAAAAAAAAAAATCGAATTTCGACCTAAATTTCTATTTTACTATCACCAAATTTAAAGTTCATAAGGTTTTCCCGCATATCTGTACATGCATATGTACCTGAGAACATATAGATGACTGAAATATCCATTTTGAACACCTCCTCAGTTAATTATCGCAAGTTCTCTCGTGATGACTTCATACGCGTAAACTTGTGTCACTCAAAAACTTTATAAAAAGTAAGTTGAAAACTGATATGTACCTAGTATGATCCAAAAGTTCGAGGAGAAGCTGTATAAAACCTTACCCTGAATAGTTCACATTACCGAAGCACATCTATCTACAAAATAGTCACCTTGAGCGACTATGCACTTCTGCCGACGTTCGTATAGCTTTTGGAAGCACTCCTGGAAGCCAATTTTCTCAACCTCCTGTAAGGCCTCTTGCGCTGCTGCTTTAACTTCATTGTGGGGAAGAAGGGGACTTCCATGTTGAGGATGCACGCTTCAAATGGTCAGTACTCTGATATGGGAAATAACATAACGTTTCGTCGGACTTAGCTCCGGGTGACTTTTACCTATTCCCTGCAAAAAAGCATTTGCAGGGACGTCGCTTCTTTTGTCAGATGAAGATAAGCTGCATCACAGGATGTTGCGAAAAATGGCTTCCAGGAGTGTTTCCAAAAGTTGCACGAACATTGGCAGAAGTACATAGTAGCTCAAAGTGATCCTTTGAAGGTGGATGTGCTTTGGTAATGTGAACAATTCTGGGTAAGGTTTTATGCAGCTTGTCCCCAAACTTTTGGACTGTACTATGTACAAGCTACATAGGGTGTAGTTATGCTTCTCCTTTTTTGACTGCTGTATGATGAAAGAGAACAACAGCCAAAAAAAAAAAAAAAGAAAGAAAGAAAAAGAAGAAAAACAGACACTGTTTAATAACCAATTGATATTTTTTTTAATTGAACATATAACTAAGACTTCAATAATAATGTATGGATTTAGTTACACTATACATGGTTAAAAAATATTAAATTATGTTGTTTAATCATCAAAAAAAAATTTTAAGAATAAAAAAAAACAATGAAGCCATCAACAAATTACACAGTGGGAAAGAGGAAATATTGCACATAGACATTTTTTAGTCATCAAATTAAACAAAAAGGGTAATGGATAAATTAAAATATTAAATCATAATAGGAATATTTTTGTACTTATTTAAAATTTACGAATATAAAAGTTTGCGTTTTTCATCAAAGCTATAACAGTGACATAACTTTTTTGCTGAAAAAAGAAATAGCCATGAAAAGAGAGAGGTTCTTAAAAGCAGCTCCAATAAACAAACTCAATATTTATACCAAGTTAATAATAACTTAATACATATGGGCCATTCCACTAAATAGTCGACTATTTGTTCCGCACATGACGGTTCATATATTTCGTTAAAAATGAATAATTTTAAAGGATAATGATGAATTTTTTTGCTTAAGAAATCACACATAAGTTTGTAAGTGATGAAAATCAAGTGAAACAGATTTGTTTCAAACTGATTTATGATAATAAAAAATATTACAAAGTGACAAAAATAATTATAGTGATCTTTTGCATATATGCGACCTCTGTTATATGCCTTTTTCACTTATGCGCGTCTTTTTCACAGACCCGGCCAGCGATATAGGAAAACAATGTTAACTCTTGTTCATTTATACGCGAAACCTAAAATGCACCTTTCACTTATGCTCGATAAAGCACTTATGCTCGATAGTTTTAGTTAACTCAGGTATTGCTTACCTGAAGATTTTTACTCTACTTGTTCTGTCTCTTGGAATCACATGCCTTTATTCCATTGTTCTGATGCTTCCAAGAACGTGTTCGTTTTTGCACAAGTGTGCAATTGGGGGCGGAATTAGTCTTGTGATTGACAGCGAAAAGGGAGAACGGGTTACATACGAAAAAGTTGACGGTCGTGGTCAAGCTGTAAGCACTGATGTAACCTATTGAAGATTTTTGCATCCTGTAAGACTATAACTCTGATCACTCGACAGTTTTTAGGTTTTGGTGAGTTCGCTTATGTACTGTACAGTGCATAAAAAATGACAAAACATGCAACTTCTAATTTTACATTTTTATTAAATTATAATGCATAAACTGAAATTATGTGCGCATTTATTCATTAGTATTAGCAGTGTATTATTAGTATTACTATAACTGATGTTAACTTATTGCATTTAAGCTTATTTTTTGGGCTTTTCACTTATGCACAAATCTCATTTGTGCTCGAAAATTTCATTGTCCCCTTTGGTCGCGTATAAGTGTGAGGTCACTGTAGTGAAGTCTGTATTCATAAATTCATTATATTAAGAAAATACATCGTGTATTTTCCTCTTTCTCTCGTCTTGTTTTAGTGAAATAATAAAGTCCGGCATAGAAAAAATAAAAACAAAATGATAAAACTAACAAACTGAGATAAAAAGCAAAAGTTTTACATTTGTGCATAAAACTAGATTCATATTCATCAAATACGTTTGATGTTCGTTCGAATATTTAAGCATCATGAATGTTAATAGGATTTCACATGGTTATACTCTGTCATATCTTTTGAACATTCTCTTTACTGTCCGAAGATCCCGGTCGCAAAGTACAAACAAATGTCCTCTCAGAGGAAAGTCACCACAACTTGTTAAATTTCTTCAGTGTTATTTCTAGAAAAAGTCTCCTGCAGTGTTGTTCTTATTTTGACCAGCGTACATCTTCGCTGAAAGCATATAGTTTTTTTGCAATTCCTAGAGTGATGTTGATAAAACCCCTGAGAAATTAGTGAATTTCAAACGGATTCCTAGATTTCGAATCCCCCCCTCAACCTCCCGAACTGACGAACCTACCATTACCGAAAATATGTTAGTTAGAAAAATTATTTGTTTTTACTTCATTATGTCAAAAAATCTAATTCCTTTATGATCTTGCCATTGCGTCTTACTATTCCTTCAGTCGCGTTTAGTACAGAAAGAGCATAAGTCCGGGACTTAGCCCTTTCTCCACTAAACGAAAAATGTGACCCGTAAATAAAGTGCTTTGTTGTACAAGAATCGACTTCCCTGCTACACTAGTCGATGTCTCTACATACAAGCATGGGAAAACCACGGATAACTCAATTTTGAAAAAAATGTGACTTATGCCATTTCTGCAATAATTGATTCAGTTATCTCTTACCATCTTGTAGTACAAGCAAATAAATGAATTTTTTTCAGCAATTCCATAAGTAAACTTAATTACCTAGCTAGAAAATTGGAGCAAATTTTCTTATAAGTTTCAATTAAATTACAAAAACATCAACATCGAACCCAAAACATTGATGTTCCAAAAACATTGAAAGTAAAACATTGATGTTTTAACCAAACATTGACGACCCTATTTTAAACCTAATTTTATTGCTGTGTTCTTCGATTCTCAAGCAACTGAGACATCTGAGTGAAATCAAACTCAATTGTATCACTGATGTGAGGTTAAACTTCCATTAAGGGTAATCAATGAGTATTGTTCATTTTCCAATATATTCTGATTTATTTAAACACACTGTATCACGTTATGTTTTATATTGTTCTTTTTTTCACTAAAAAATAGTTGTTAATTGTAAAAGTAAATACTTTTATTGACTTGACATATGGATGCTTCACTTGCCAAATTGATCAACTCCACAAAACAAAAAGTCGAGAAAAGTGATGAAGAAGGTAGCGTTTTACAATAGAAGGAAAGGGCCCTCGTGTTACATTTTCTGCCATAGCAGGATCAGAAATGTACTGAACCAAAAGTTTAATATAAATTCACATTCTAAGCATTGATTAAGCACTATTAAAGCAGAAATGAGGATTTTTTTAAGAAATGGAGTTAACTGATTTGGCAACTGAGGTATCCATATATATATATATTTTTTTTTTATAATGCAGTATGGGGTCCCAATTTTAGAATTCCAAAATCCGAAAGGTCCAAAACGTTTTTCATTACATAAAAAGTTCCTTTTCATATGGAAATATCAACTATAATTTAAATGCTCAAAATTGTTAGCATTCATTTATTACTATTTGAAAACACTACATACAGCTTATTTTTATGCTCCCAATAGGATGCCACATATCATGCATAATATTAGCTATTCTCTCTGTGATTATGCTTTAATCTTTTAGCTTCTCTCAGCTTACAATTTTTTTTTTTTTTTTTTTTGTTTTTTTATTTTTTTATCATTAGTAAACAAAATAAAGCATATTGATATAACTACTAAGCTACTCTTCAGTATAAGTAATGATTTATTTATTGCTATCGGCATATGACGCCAAAACTTTGCGGGTCATAGACTGCTGGCAGTTATCTCCAACTTTTTCTTTATTATTGCCAAAAGATGCTTTTGTTAATATCGATAAAGAAAAGAGAAAAAAAAATGTGAACATATTAGCAAAATTTAAAAAGTGCCAAATATTGCACAACACAATAATTTTTGCCATTTTTTCAGTTGGGATCTAAATCTTAAATCTGTCCTGAGCATTCTTTGGTTCTCATACAGTAAATACAAAAAAAGGCATGCTTAATACAATAGTTAGGTTTAATGTTATTTGTTTAATATATTATGCACTAATGTTATTCTTATGTTTTAGTTTAGAGTTTTTCAAAACTTAGCCTTGATAAAAATATCACTACACTCGGATCCTCCTTTTCAATCAATAAGCCTGATAAGTGCTTTGTCTTTTCTGGTATGATTTTTAAAGATAGAATAGGAATATGTAAACTGTTGTACAGTCGGATCCCGACTTACACGAGTTATGTGTTCCAAGACTCTTTGCGTAAGTCGAAATTTCACGTTGTGGAAAAATGTTGTGTATATGATTTTTTATTAACATACCCAATCCTTTTAGACATTTTTAAACACCTTTTCAACTGTTTTAGATTTTTTCGTAATTATATATTACCGTTTCTAACATAAAGAGCTGAATTATTACCGTATTTGTAAAAAAAGGTGCATTATTCAAAATAAAATACTGCACAAAATCAATGATTAATGGGAGAGAGACTTATAAACAAAATATTACGGCATGTACAGTATGTAGTAATAATAAAACACTGCACTGTAATAGTATACAGTAGATATGATAAACTACATTTATAACTTAAAATTGAGGATGATGATTTATGCTGCACAATCTGTTTGTCATTTTTATATATTTTTAAGTACTTCATATTAAAACTAAGGTCTGCACTTATACGGATTGCCTTCTCTTGACTTTTAATTATACGTATGAAAGATTCACTCATAGTACCTAATTGTTGTGCTACCTTCGACGCACTTTCTAGTTGTTCAAGCGTATCAAAAATCTTTACCTTTAATTAAATTTTGCAAATTTTCGCTTTTTGTTTCCATTTTCAAATTTTAGATGAAACAGCGTGCCTAGGTGCCACAATATTTCATCACCTTTCATATTTAGAATAAATTAATGAAAAATGTGGAGTAGTGATGTAAACACACTAATAAAACTGTTTATTGTGCGGTGTGTAGGAACTTGAGCAGCCAGTTATGCTGAAAGGATGAATGTATTCCTTTCGCGAAGTCAATGTTTAGTAGTCAATAACAAAGCCGAAACTTAGCATCATGATTCCTTTCCAAATATTTTTGTGTTGAGAGCGAGAAATTCACTTTAGCTCTAAAATTTTTTGCTTTTGAAAAACTCGTGTTATAGCCATTTTGTGTAAGTCGGATCGAGTTTTAGCGGGAGTCTACTGTACTGATTCTTTATTGAGCCACCAATATGATAGCAGTTTACCACTTGCAAAAATCTCCTCTCAAAAGTAGCATGCACCGCAGGTTTAAAAAAATTTGAATAACGTATGTGCTTTAGTACTATGTGAATATTTAATGTATGCCATATAATTCTTTAAATTTGGATCTTATAATATGTTTTAGAAATACGTAAATTTCATTTGCAATTTAAATGAATGTTTCTTTTTAGGGGCATAAATACAGAATATTTTGAGATGAAAATTCAAAGAATGTAGGATGACATAGGACATTTAATTTATTAAAGAATATTATGAAATTTTTAAAAAAAAACTGAAAGCAAAGGATCTTGAATTAGAAGGGATGTAAGTTATTGTTCATCGATGAAGATCATGAGAATTGCATCTGAAACGAGTCCTTTAACTTGTAGCCAGCTCTTTAAAAATAAAGTTTCCTTTAATTTTTTGTGATTGTTATTATTATACTTGATACATACATTTAAATGCAGGATAAGGTACCTAACATCACACATTTTAATATGAAGTAGTATTAATTTGTAATCAATATTTGAGTTTTACTAGCAGTTATTTGTATGTGTTGGCAATTTGTTTTTTTTTTTTTTTTGTATGACTGTTTTATAATATTGTCTATTTTTTAACTGTTTGGCGGCAGAACTCTTAATAAAAAAACAGTTCTGTGAAACAGTGTGTTGAAAATTTGTAATACTGTAAAAGCATTTATTTTCTTAGTTGTCGCTGTTTAGCACCAGTAGTAACAGCCAGCAGTAACCAGTGGTAACAGCACCAGTAACAGACATGCTTAAGATATTGCTCTCAGGTTAATTCAATTTTCTGAGCATTTTAATATATTTATACTTTTAAAACTATTTTTCTCTCATGCAACTACATCCCATCTAACATTTGACTGCTTCTGAATTAGTTAATTCTATTTTTATTTGCTCAATTACGAAAAAAGGTCCTTCCCTTTGTCCGACCCTCATTAACTGACACCAACAATTCCGATGATATCCAGTAACAGATAGGACGAAGAAAGGATGAGTAATGGATATAATTCCCCTTTTCTCTAAATTTTAAACTCTGATACCTTATGTTCGAATGAACATGAGACACCGGCAGACCTCCTGGTGGCTGTTCATAACCTTCCACCACTGCCTTGTAAATACCAACTGGCTCATAAAATTCACTCTGATAACACTCGATTGATTGTACCCTATTCATGGGTTGCAGCAACATCAGTTTTGCCTACCTAAAATTATTATTTAAGTTCAAACTTACGACTGCCCGTTACTGATGCCGTTACCCTATATAAAATTAGAAAAATTTTCTGCTTGCAAAATCGCCCATACCTTCATTTTCGCAAAATTTACAGCTCAAAAAATGAGTCCTTTTGCAGTAAGTGAAGCAAGATAGCCTTTACACATACAGTAATGCAGCTGCTAAATATTGGATATTCATTCAGTTAAATATCTTAATAATTAACCACATAAATCCAATTATAATGTTTAACCATATTTTGTTCACTGAAAGAATTTTCAAAAAATGACAAATTTATTAAAAAGCTTTTTAATTAAAAGAACAGTTTAAAAAAAAAATCTTTAGTTAATACAGATATACAACTTTTATAATGACATATAAATTAATTTCAAAATAAAACTTTGTCACATTGTGTCTTTGTGAAGGACCTTTAAAAATGGAATAAACACAGATGAAAAAATCATTCAACTTGGTGTAAAGTCAATTTAGTAGCTTTCATACTTTGGCTTGCTTTCATGGAAAAATCTACTGTTTCATAGCCTTGCACTAAAGAGCTACTTGAGATGATATCAACATATGGACAAGTATAATTTGTAATGTTTTGACATGTAATACCGCCACTGGCTTCAATTAAAACCTTAGGGTACTGATGTTTTACAGCTAAAGCAGTTCTTTTTAGCTCCTATAAGAAAAGAAAATTTTTTTAAAAACAATCATAAAAAAATTATTTCTTCAACTTGTTAGAAGTTAAACATCAAAATAGCAATAGTAAAATACAAGGTGTGCTCAGAGATCTTGGTCTCAGAGATCTTGGATAAAAAATGGGTAAATTCAATTTTTGTAAATTGCAAGTCCAACGTTCACTAAAAAAAATCTCTTTCTCAGTAATAGTTGATGAAACTCGACACGTTTCCAGGCACAAGCAAGTGTTCTCTGTTGAATTCATAGAGCACTTTCTGGCCTTTCCAGCACAGAAAAAACTGACGTAGAACCATGGTGAGCTTTAAAATTCTTCACTTTTTCTCACGTCCAGTGTAACGATCAGGCCCAGATCTATAAATTTCGGGCCCCCTGCAACAAAATCTGTAGGGCCTCTCCCCAAAGGTCAGCAGTGTATATGTGCAATGTTATTCCATTGGGACAACGCTGGGGGGGGGGCGAAATTTCTAAAGTTCGTCAAGGGCGCCAGACCCCCTAGTTACGCTACTGTTTGTGAGCATAAACTTACAAAACGTAAAACACCAATTGAAATTTGGAGTGGTCATAAACCTTCAGTACAACATTTCTGGTTATTTAGATTGCTAGCATATGTACATATTCCTGAAGTTAAAAGGCATAAATTAAAAGACAGAGCTAAAATTGGCATACTAGTCCGATATGCAACAAATAGAAAAGGGTATAGAATTTGGTTACCGAAAGAAAAAAACTATAGAAGAAACTATTCATGTTAGTATAGACGAGCGTAAAAACGGGGTAGAAAGTCTTTTTGGTAAAGATCGTAAAAATGAGTATGTAAACTATAAAATTGGTACCTTAAATTGGCCAACTGAAGACAGGGTTGCCACGCACCGGGAAAACCTGGAATTATCAGGGAAAATGAAAATGGCCAAAAATCAGGGAAAATGAAAAATTGCATATTTCCAATCGTTCTTAGCGCGGCCCACGGTCTATGACGTCAAAAAAAAAAAACTTT
Source organism: Uloborus diversus (assembly GCF_026930045.1). NCBI lineage: Eukaryota > Metazoa > Arthropoda > Arachnida > Araneae > Uloboridae > Uloborus > Uloborus diversus. The sequence goes on from NC_072731.1 coordinate 139,600,145, forward strand.
CAGCCTTGTTTTTTTCACTGCCATTCCTTTCTTATCCGTTGTTTTGTTATTCCCCTCTTTCTTCTTCCCCCTGCAGTTCTTTTTACCAACTCTCTGCCATTGGCGCGTGCGCCATAGGCCATAGCAGTCGGCGGCGGGCGGCGGACATGCTCAGAAGGTACTTCTTTTCAGGGTGGCGACAGGAACTGTGAAAAAAAGTTCCCTGACTTTTCCCTGATTTCCCTGATTAAGTTCACCAAATTTCCCTGATTTACGTTACCAATGATAATGGTTTTCTTTCTTTGCTCTACTTGAAATCCATTGTATGTTTGTATAAAATGCAGTATTTTAAACGCTTTAAGTTGTGTAAAGTTGTTGAACTAATGATATATTTTTAAAAGATGCTACTTTTTTAATAAAATGGTTTAAAAAAAAACATATAAAGTCATTTTTTGGGGGAAAAAACCTACAAAATAGTATATTAAATTTTTCTACAATGGAAAGACTAGAAAATTAAAAAAAAAAAAAAAAAAAAAACTTTACTGCCAGAAACCACTTAGCATAAGAATTTTAAGAAACTATTAAAATCACTCTTAAAAACATATGTGTATTTATGATAGAACTAAAAAGTAATTGAAATTATTTTTAACTAAATTTTCAAACAGTATAATAATTGTTGCAAGAATAAGAAGTAATAGTGAAAGAATAGAAGTAATGTAGTTATTCTTATGTAACTAATTGACATATTTATGCAAAAAAGATGAAATCATTTGACATCCATTCATAGGGAGCTTTTCTCTAATCAAGAACATAGATTTTAATGAATGAATACAGCATTTTAACAATAAAAAAATAAAGATATTTACTTAAGTACACAAGTTAACTCTATTTCAAATGATTTCAGTATGTAACGGAAAAAAATCTTAGATTGCTTTAGTAACAAACAACTTTGATATGCAAGAAAAAAAAAGAAATATAAAAGCAATTAGTTAATTTCAAAATATATAAAAGAAGAATACAACTTAGTTATAAAATAAAAGAATCACTCTTACGTCTGAAGAAAAGAAAATCTTTATAATCTGCAGTGACAACAAATAGTATAACGGCAAAAAACAAAGTTTTTTTTTAATTGAAAGTTCAATTTTAGCAATTAAATTAAAAACGCAAAGAAGTAATAACTTTTAAGCTTTTATAGTATTAATTCAAAAACCTAAGATTTCTTCTTGAAATTGTGATTACAGTATGCTAATTACTTCAAGACAACGGAATAGAGGCAAAGAAGCTAAGGCATTAATGAAGGCTTCCTCTTTGCCTGTATGGTTGTTTATTTTATGTAGCATTGAAAGCGTAAAAGGAAATTTCAAACTAGGTAAAATAAACAACATAACAAACACAGAAGCAATCTTAGGATGTTCATCCTGTAGGGAATAAGTAAGATTCAATACTTTGACGTTGAGGAAAAAAGATACACAAGTATGCAGCAGTGTATAATAGCACCTCATTAATTTTCCTTTTTTTTTTTTTTGAACAGATAATTGGCGGAAAACGCGTAGAGAATTAGAGTACTTAATTTTGTAAAGAAAAAAAAAAATTTTTTTCTTCATAAAATCAATTTTCCCTGATTTTTTGTTATTTTTTCAAAATTCCCTGATATTTCCTTGACTTTTCCCTGATTAATAAAGTTCCCTGACTTCTCCCTGATCTGTCGCCACCCTGCTTTTCTTCCTCGTTTGAGGGGGCTCTGTTTAAACGCTGCTTGTTTACGTCAGCAGTTCTGAAGTTGTTATGATGCACAGCACATTGTTTTGTCTGCGAGTGCGACTGAAGTTTTTAATGAGCTGCAATAATCTTTTCATATTTTATATTATTTCTTTAAATTAATTAATGAAATCGTATTATTCTAAACAATTTTGTTCTGTAAATTTAGTTCATTAGACAATTTTAAACTTAGAAAGTTTCTTTTTTACAGAAGTATCGCTAATCTTTTAGTATTTTGGTAGTGATCTTTAAAGACTTCCAATGCGCTTCTTTCTTTCAAAATAAAAGTAATCCGATTAAAAAAAAAAAAAAAAATTTGCACATCAGAGAAGTTTCTGATCAATGCTCAAACTTTAACTTTATGACAGGGTGCTCACAGGAGTGATTATGGCGCAAGTTGCGCCATCAAAAAAATTTTTTTTTGGGGGGGGGGGGATTTTTTAGTTATTTATTTTACTTTATTTTTATTCAAATTATTTACTCATGTTATTTTACTTTATTATTTTCATCTGTGTGCAGGGTTGGCTTTCTGCCGGCAGAAACTAGTTTTTGCCGTGCCAGTGGCAGAAACTGGTTATAACCGGTAAAAACCGGCAGAAACTGGCAAAAACTTTAAAATGTCTTTAATAACTCAAGTAATTAGTAAATGATATTTGTTTAAGTAAACTAAAAAATTAAACATCATTTCATCATTTAAAAAAATAAAATCCCATGCTAGTGCCCTTGATTTAGTTCAGAAAGAGAACTATCCTATTGCAGAGGCTCGTAGTATTTGGATTAATTTAACAAAGGATAAAAAATCAAACAGGGGTGCTTAGGAAAGAGGAGTGACAAACAGAATTAAACAGGCATTACTGATTGCAATTTGCTCACTTATGCTTTCTCTAATTTGTTTGATTGAAATTATCATGTCATGTGCTTCAAGAAGAAAGTGCCAGAATTTTACTTGCCTAGATTTTGTACCTAATGTCACAGCTTTGCAAAACAAATTGACCCCATTTCTCAAAACTTATTTTTCCAGTCAAATTTTTACCACAACCCCAGTTACTACATGGTGGACCAGTTATGCAATAGATGAAAGTTTCACGAACATTGCTTGCTCTTCTGTTTTAAGAATATTCTAAAATTTCTCATTTGTGCATAGTAAATTGAGAACCTGTTTAGATTTTTTGAAACCACCTTTTCTAAGAGGTAATTGCAGGATCCAAACAATGTAACATTTTATTTTGAATTGTAATAATTTTGTAATAAAATTACAGTAATTTTTTTTTAACAATTAATTTTTTTTTCATGCATTTTCAGTTTTATATCAAGAATTATTTTTTTTATTTTGTGAGTTTTTGCCAGTTTCTGCCACAAATGTGGCAGAAAGTGGTTTTTGCCATGCCGGTTTTAACCGGTTTCTACCAGTGGTTTTAACCACCTTGGCAGAAACTTGCCAACCCTGTCTGTGTGTGTGTATTTTATTGGGGAGCGAGCACACTTTTCTTTCAAAACAATAATAATTAAAAATAAATAAATAAATAGGTAAAAAAATAAATAAAAAAGAGGGTTAAAAATAAAAAATAAAATAGTGAAGGCGTTCAGAAATATGGGGGGGGGGGGGGTTGTGCCATTGAACTTGATGGGGGGGAGCACCCTAGTTTTATGAGCAACAAACAGGGGAAATATGTGAAGCTAAAAGATGCATGATTTTTTTTACAGGCCAAAGTCTAAAAGCGCTTTGAGTTCAATGGATTGGAGGGGTAGAAGGCAATAATTGAAAAAGTTTAGGTTTCATAAGTTTTTAGTTCACATTATTTTAGCAATTAACTTTATTTTTGTGATACAGGTGTCACAATTGTTAATTTTGCAGTTCTTTCACTTGATGTAAGGCAGTGGCTCCTTGCTATTGAAAATTAGATATGCTACATTTACATTAATTATTTATTACAGTGATTTGCTTCACTTGTGTTAGTACATTAGGGTAGTTCAAAAATACACTTTGAAAAAAAGGTTTCTCCTAGAAAACAGGACACCACTCAATGTTTTTAGACTTGTGGATAGTAAAATACTGGAAGAATTTTAACTTCCTACTCCAACTGAAAGAGGGTGCTCGACCCCCTCCCTCAAACTTCATAAATATGAGGAGGGGGTTAAAAAAATACATTGAACTGAAAAAAACAATGTTACATACTATCTACACGAGTTATATGCATATTCATTGCAATAAAATAATTACTTACATAAAAAAAAAACAGCTGGGGAAATTAAATGTTTCTAAATTTGTGACTTTTTCTATGCTAGAGCTAATGTTAATTTAAGGGATCATTGGGCACCCTCTTAAAATTTGAGTAAGAAGCTAAAACTTTTACAGCACAAATACTATTAGTAAGTCTAAAAAAAAATAAGGGTTGTCTTGGACTCGAGCTGAGAGAAAAAAAAATTGAACCAGCCTTAGTACATATTTTTGATTATTTCAGCTTGAGTAAATTAAATTTGGTAACCATTGTTTGTAAAGTTTGAAAATGAGGTAAGTTTTATCAAAATTTGAGATGTATATATTAATGTTGCAAAATGAAGGTTGAGATCGATAACCTGGAATTTTTTTCAAAACCACCTGGAAAACCTGGAAATGTCAGGGAATTTCATTCTTGAACTTCCGTGGCAACCCTGTGAAGAGGAAGATGAAATTATTGAGGATCAAAAATCTAAGGGTGATAGAAAACTAAAACCTTTAAACATTTCTGAGTGGGAAAGAAAAGTACGACCGCGAAAAAATAGCAATAGAGTTGATAACTATTACTATCCACCTGAGGGAAAACCTAGGTTAAGATCTTAAAAAAAAAAGCAAAAGAATATCGCGAGGAGCAACAAATCAAATTTAAACCTGATGCATTTTTGTTTAAGCCAAAAAATGACCAAATACTGGAGTCAGAAAATTAAAATAGTGACGAGTTGTCTATTTCGGAGAACGAAAATAATTTTACTTGTGACAAAATTGGTTTCGCTTTATTTTAGGACGAAATCTATAACTTAGAATTACCTAGAACTTTTCAAGAAAATTGAAATGTTCCAGAAAAACTTGAACGGGATCGAGCGATGAAGGAAGAATTAAAAATATTCAAAGAAAGTTCTTTAGTTGAACCCCCTAAAAATTCTAGAATCATAGGAAACCGTTGGGTATATAGCATAAAAAGGGATGATAAGAATAAAATTAAAAAATTCCATGCAAGATTATTGGCTCTTGGTTGGAAACAGCGGGCAAACATCAATTACAATTTGGTATTCTCGCCAGTCATTTGTTTCTCACTTATTCGATTTTTCTCATTTTTTTTGTATCTGTGCTATGCTGGTCTTATGTACATTTAGACATAAAATCTGCTTATTTGTATGGAAGTCTAAATACGAAGGTATACACGGAACAACCTGTTGGATATAAAGTTAAAGGTGAGGAACATAAGGTTTGGTTGCTTAATAAAGCACTATATGGGCTTCATCAAAGCAGAAGACAATGGAATTTGGAGTTGAATCTAATTTGCTGAAACTTGAGTTTGAAAAAATGAAATGGTATAATTGTACTTATAAACTTAAAGATGAAATAGTTTGGTTGGTTTGAGTAGATGATTTAATATTATTTAGAAAAAGTAAAAGTAAAATTGATGAAATTATAGCATTACCAGGGGTAGAAGTGATCGACTTGTCACATATAGGACATTTTCCACAAAAAATATAGGACAAATATAGGACACATTATATGAATAATTTTGCTATGAAAAAATAAATTATACATATCATACATTGTTTAGTTATTCTTATCAATGATTTTGTTTAAAAAAAACCCCTCAAACAATATTATAACTTACATCTGAAATGACTTTCCTGTAGTTGAAAGAATAATTTTTGAAAAAGCAAAGTGTACTTTAAAGATTAAATAACTAAACAAAATTTGAGCAAATATAATTTTATTATTTCTTCCTCACTCATGACTCAAGTACTAATTCCACTGTTCTTTGATTTTATTTCTAAGCTGAACCCTTTAGCACTTGTATTAAGAACAAACAGAGCTTGAGAAGGATCCTTCTGACGTTTTTCAGAGTTTTCTTTATGCTTGAATGCTGCCTCCATTGCGAAAATCCACTATTGCTTATGGGCACTCAACAGTTGCAAAAATGGCAAAAAGCGATAAAATCATCTTTTCCTTTAGTGTAGCATGCACCAAAATTTGTACTATTAATGTCCTCCTGCTCCAACCACTCCGCACGAAATTTTTTTAAGCGATGCAATTTCGCCATTATAATTCCACTTATTACAACAAACTATGTTTTACCATCATAAGGAACTAACATTCCACGATCCCTAAATTCCACAAAAAGAAAAGATTTCAAAAAGATTAGAACATTCCGATCAGAAAATGCACTGAACACAAAAATATACCAACTAAAACGAAAACCATGATGGAAAACAAAACAAACGGCTGTTGCCCCCCCCCCCCAAACGCAAAATTCAAAAACCAACTTCAGCCTTAGTTCTCGAAACTCCACCCAATATATTGACGTCACATTGCTGTAGCCAATGAGCGAAGATGCCTGTTGCAGGATTTAGTCAGTTTGGTTTTTTTGATTTGAAATTCGTTTTGAGGACATACTTTCAGCTATATTTCAGTGAAAAAATCCGATGTCAGAAAGTTTATTTACTGTTCTTTTTAAAAATATATAGGCTAAAAAACGGGAATATAGGAAATATAGGACATTTTCGAGAAATATAGGAAATATAGGACAATTTTGATGCTTTTTTTGAAAATTTAGGAAATATAGGATATATAGGACTACTTCGACCCCTGCATTACTAAAAAGTAAGTTTGACGTTGTAAATTTGGGGGAATATAAATTTTTACTGGGTGTAAATTTTGAAAAGATTGGCAATAAAATTTATTTGCATCAAGAAACTTATATAAATAAAGTAATGGAAAAATTTAAAGATTTGCCAAGAAATCATGTTAATTTACCTTTCAAACACAGTGTTGAATTACCTCAAAGAGTTAACGAGAAAGAATCGGAAATGATGTAATGAAAAGATACCCGTATAGAACTTTATGTGATTGGTTGTTTATCATTTCTAGCTGCGAGAAGCAAACCAGATATTTCTTTTGTAGTAAATGTCATGTCTCAATTTTGCAATGGTTATTTATTTAAACATTGGACTCCTGCTGTAGATATCATAAATTATGTGTTTAGTACTAAAAGTTTAAAAATTAATTTGTTGAATGTTAACAATTCTAGTTTAATTACATATTCTGATGCAAACTGATTGCATATTCTGATGCAAACTGGGGTTATAAGTTAACAAATAGGTATTCTACAAAGGGGCATATTATTTATTCTGCCAGTATTCCATTCACCTGGAAATAGAATAAACAAAAATCAATCGCTCTTAGTTCAATGGAATCTGAATTTGTATCCGCTGATGAAAATAATACCGTTAATGCATGAAATACACCGCCAGCTCAGTCATTTCCAGCCAAGGACTGCAATTTTGTGCTTATTAGCACTCATCAGCCCGGCATAGGAAAGTGAATGAGCTGCAGATGGAAAATCTCTTAAGGAAGCCCAGAGTGCCAAACAAACTGGTAGCTAATATAGAATTAGCGCAGACGAGTGACCGAAGCAATGGTTCGGTTCAACTCCAGGATTGAAGGAAAGGCATGGTATATTCAGTAAATTACCGCCCAATAGCCAGAGCTAAAGCAGAAATACATGAAATACACTGCCAGCTCAGTCATTTCCAGCCGAGGACTGCAGTTTCGTGCTTATTAGCACTCATCAGCCCGGCATAGGAAAGTGACTGAGCTGGAGATGGAAAACCTCTTAAGGCAGCCAAGAGTGCGAAACAAACTGGTAGCTAATATAGAATTAGCAAACCAGACGAGTGACCGAAGCAATGGTTCGGTTCAACTCGAAGATTGAACGCGAGGCAAGGTATATTCAGTAAATTACCGCCCAATAGCCAGAGCTAAAGCAGAAATACATGAAATACACTGCCAGCTCAGTCATTTCCAGCCGAGGACTGCAGTTTCGTGTTTAAAGCACGAATGAATTATTTTCGTTTTATATGTTCCGCTACCAACACCAGTATGGACATTTAGACATACTGGGTAAGTAGGTAAAATCTGAGTGTAAAACTTGAACAATTTCTAAAAAAAAATCTGGAACATTTTAAACTTTAACAAAAGAATTGGTTTTGGATTGTTAATAAAAGTGTAGAAGTGATCAATTTACTGAATATGCTTGGTATAAATTACTTGGAAACCTTTGATTTTGAAAACCTCTTCACCAATATCTCACTCATTGAACTTTTTCCCTCTGTTTCAGAGCTTTTTAATTCTGTTAAGGACTCGCTTGATTTTAATGGAATTTTTTTCCTGGTCTTTTTAAATTTTGTATTTTCAATAATTTTTTCAAAAATGCTTATTCATGCTTTCTTCAGATTAATTGCATTGCGATGGGAGCTAATTTTAGCTCTACATTAGCCAACCTTTTTCTTTTATATTATAAGAGAAAATTTTTAATTGATAATCCTTCTTCTGCACTTCTTTGTTGCAGATACAGTACAACCTGGATATCTCGAATCTCTCGGGACGGAGAAAAATTTCGGGATATCGAGTTTTCGAGTTATCATGGTTTTAAAAAAATTACACTAGTAACTCTCACAACTATACATGTACGCTATATGCATTTATATATGTACTATGGGACCACTTCGATTTACGATCAATAAAGTAGTCTTCAATATTTTACTAGATTTGAAATTTTAAAATTGTCGGAAGTGCACAGAATGAGATTTTGAAATGAACAATAATTTCAACTTTGTTTTTCACCTAAAAATTTGATAATTCTAATTTTATCTTCAACCAGTAACTCCACATTCAAAAAGTTTTCAGCAGTCATTTTGTAGGAGTTAAAAAAGCAGAATGATGAAAATGAGGAACGCATTTTCTGTTTTCACTTGAAAACTGACGGACTAAAAATCGGCTTCCTTTCCTCAAAGTGGACAACATGTTCGAGAGAAATGCACAAAGATTCTAAACTCTGGGGGAAACACAGCACCCCCCAACACTCCCTTATTACCTTGCCCCAATCCCCTATTCATAAAATTTCCAAGAAAAGGGATGAGATTGAGAAACGTTAAGCAATTGTCCCTGGGGAACTGGTTTTACTACAAAAATTGCCAAAGAAAAACAACAATTGAAACCTGCTTCTGTGCAAAAATTTCGACATATCAAGGGTTTCGAAAAATAAATTTCGAGATAACTACAGAAAATACATAGGAGCTTTTGTAGAAAATGCTGGAGGATTTTTTTTTTTTTTTTTGAGGTATCAAGGGTTTTGAGATAAGGAGGTTCAAGATATCAAGGTTTGACTGTACATCAATGACATATTGTGTATAAATTTTCCTAATTTTTCTGAACTTAGCAATACTATATATCATGATTCATTAACGCTCAAAAAGACTAGTTTTAATCAAAATAATTTCAATTTCCTGGATATTAACATACAAATTGATTCAAATTGTTACACTACAATCTATGATAAAAGGCGTAAATTTAATTTCAAAGTTAACAGCTTACAAGATTTTTTCCTCCTGCTTAAGTAGAAAGGTTTTTATTGGCATCATTGTTTTGCAAGCTATCAGATTTAAAAGAATTTGCTATACCACTTCCAGCTATACCAGCTAATCGAGAAATTTCTGTACTCAAAAATATAAATAACTTCCCTAAAAATCTTTTTAACAATAACTTCCCTAAAAATCTGGTTGAAAACATTTGCTTAAGTATAGCCTTCCATGAACATTTCGCTTCTTTTGAAATCGTTTAACTGTGTAAATGTATGATACAACAATGACAAACCTTTTTTTTTTTTTTTGGATCTCTGGGGTGGAAGAATTTTACACATGGGAAATGGACGACCGGCATATTTTTGGATTAATCTCTTTGGATATGGACTTTTTTTAAACTTTTACGTTGATAACTGGAATGAATTCTGTCTAGTTGAACATCGGATGGGTTTATTATAAATGGATCTCAAGGTAAGATAATTTTAGTTATTGGCAGGTACTGTCCCGTGGATGGCTAATTATTTCGGAACTTGTTTTCCTAATTAGTCAAGGCGAACCCCCCTGCTTTCAATTTTAGTTTTGAGCTCTTGTTTATTGTTTATAATTAAACATGTGGTGCATTTGCCCAATGTTACTCTATATTGCATGTACCTGGAGCTTAAACACTGTCTTTTAGTTCATAGTTAAATTTTCTGGTCTTTTGACCATATTTATTGAATCCTCCACGGCTGGTGAGCTCTGGATTCATACTTTGTCTTTTCCTATTAAATAGCTGTTTGCAATTTTCCTTTTTCTCATCATTATTTTTTATATAATTTGTTTAATATTTGGTATTTGGCTTGTATATTTTATATTTACTTGGCTTTTTAGTTTTGCTGCATTGCACATCTATGGGCTTTTGGTATGGTCTTTTCAATATTTTTCACTTTTATTATAATTCTTGTCCATATATATCGATGTCCTAGTTAAATATTGAGAAGTGTTAAAAATAACCATTCTGAATAAAAAGCAACATTTTCTTCTTGCTATAATAGGCAAAACGGTAATAAGGAAAATGAAATTTGAGAATGAACAAACTGGAAATCAGGCATATCTCAGTATAAAACAAGATAAAGCATGAATTACTTAATATATCTCCATAAGAAATTTCAAAATAATAACGTTTAAAAACGTTTTAGACGTCTTAAACAACAGCAGCAGCAATGTGTGTAAATGAAGAACCTTTTCAATAAATTTAAAAAATTACTTCTGGTTCAAAGTTGTCAAGCATAACAACATCACAATTCGCGTGACAAGCTTCTGTTGCTTCATCTAAAGATTGGCATTCAACTTCTATTTTCTGAGAAAAACCACAAAATTCTCGTGCTTTTTTAACAGCCTAAAAATAAATATAAAAAACATTAAATAACATTCACTTTGATTTTTCAAAGTTGCATTTAAAAATGCCCAACACTACAGAAGTAGAGATGTAAAATTTTAACGAAATTTTGAGGTGATGGAAATTAAAAAAAAAAAAAAAACTAATTAAGTAAAAAGTGTACTCATGTAAATAAAAAGTTGTTCACACCCATAATATGCAATATTTCAAGGTATTGATGCATAAAATTAAAAAATAATTTCAACTGTGGAATATGTACCCATTGAATCAGGGTTGCTCTCCCCCCCCCCCCCCCATTTTCATTTTTTAGCTCTCTTTTCTTAAACTTCTAGCTCTACAAACAAAATAAAAGAATGAAATAAAATAAATTAATGATTAAACTTAAATAAATAAATTTAGAAAATTAAATAATTCCCCGTGGGGCACCCCTGCGTTGAATGAATTTGTTTATTACTTTAAATTTCTTTTTGTGGTAAAAAAGCATACCTACGTAGCTGTGAAAAGTCAATGGATGCTTTCTTTGCAATTTATATAACAAGAATTCAGAGGTGCCCACGGGGGGGGGGGGGGGGATTATGGCGCAAGTTGCACCATCAAAATTTTTAGGGGGGGGGATTTTTTTTCCCAGAATTTTTTTTTTCTTTAGAACATGAAATTTTTGAATTTTGGAAAGAAAAAATATTTAAACCTCTTCAACATAGATGCATTAATAATACTTTTTTCACGTACTCTTCAGGGCCGTCGCAAGAGGGGGCGGGGGTGCTACCCCCCCGCCCGGTTTTTCAGAAGTGGGGCCGCCAATTTCATTTCAGCGATGAAAACGAACGAAAAGAAAGAAAAACTCTTCGTTGTTTTAAAAAATTAAAATAGTAATTATAAATGAACAATTGAAATAATAGTGCAAAAAAGTATTTTTTCTGTAAAATTTGAATAGAAAATGTAAGTTTAAAATACAATTTAGGAACATCCATCATTCCCTTTTATTTAGGGCTCGACCGATGGCATTTTTTGGCCGATGGACCGATGCCGATTGTTCAAAGATGGCCGATTGTTTTTCTCCAAATAGCCGATTGCCGATGCCCTTGGCCGATGTTTAAAAAATAATCTAACGGAAATAAATTGATAAGATTATCAGGGATGTAAAGGATAATTTATTCATTTCACTTTACTTTTTCCATGAATAAGAAAATGAAATCACAAAAAAAATAATAATAGTAGATTTCGACCTAAATTTTCTGTTTACGATCACTCAATTTAAACTTCACAAGTTTTTTCGGCACATCTGTACATGCATATGTACAGATAAGAATATTCAGATGACCGAAATATCCATTTTGAACACCTCTTCAGTTAATTATCGCAAGTTCTCTTGTGATGTCTTCATGCATGTGAACTTGCGTCACTCAAAAACGTTATGAAATAGTAAGTTGAAAACTCATACGTACGTAGTATGATCTAAAAGCTCGAGGACAAGCTGCATAAAACCTTACCCTGAATAGTTCATATTACCGAAGTACATATATCTACAAAATAGTCACCTTGAATGACTATGCACTTCTGCCTAGAGTCCCCTATCTAGCAGAAGCCCTCTACTTCTGCCAACGTTCGTATTAGTGATGTGCCGGATCATCAAAAAAGTAGATCCGCGGATATGGATCATTAGTGTCAAGATCCGCGGATACGGATCTCATTTTTTTTCCCAGTTCAACTATCCAAGTCTGTTTAATTTGTTACGGAAGGTATTTCCGTCAGAATAATAACACTGCTTCTTCAAACAATGTCATCTGCGGCGAAATATAATCAAGACTATGATTTACTCTTTAAGGAAATCTTCGTTAAAATTGAGGGAGAGTTGGAAGGAACGGGTCAACGCTGCATTAATGCTTAAATAGAATGTGATAAATTATTTCTAGCTTGCTCGGTAGATGTAGGATACAGGAGCAAGAGTGCAAAGCTGCTACTGGACAGGCTAGAAATATTTTTCGCATTTTATTTCAGCATAAATGCAGCACTGACCCATTCCACCCAACTTACCCCGACCGATAGAATAACAGAGCCAGGAACACCTTTACAAAAGTAAATAGAGAATTTAGTCTCACTTTTTTTTTTTTTTGAAGAACGCCAAGAAAACCCAAAATGAAGAATAACAGAAACCCCAAATCAATAACAGAAACTAATATTAAACTAAAAATTAAAAAAAAAAAAAAAAAAAAAAAAACATGCCGACCTGATATTGAGATGGATTTCGCGGGTTAGAACACACATTGGTAACAAATATAAACTGACAGTGGATAGAAATTTTAAATCATCGAGCTTTTCTCCTTATCCGACTATGAAATAGCTGCCGATCACGAGTATAAAGGCTTTGAATTGCATTTAAAATTTCCTTAATACGATATAGCTTTTACTGTATATAACTTGGAAGTTCCAAACAAATATCAAACGCTGAAAACTTAGTTCTTTGAATTTGGCGCCAATATTTTTAACGTACGGGTAAGTTTTTACTACCATGATTCTGAAATACGTTAAGTAGGTTTTTATTAATATTTCCGGTAATTCAAGTTCTGCAAAAACGAGTCCAAGCTAAGAACACTTTCGATCAAGTCACCTTTTGAACGAAAAAAAAACTATCAAAATCGGTTCATCTGTTTAGGAGCTATGATGCCACAAATAGACACAGATACACTTTTAAAACTTATTACCCGTTTCTTTTTGGAACGGGGGGTACAAATTGGCTTCTGAAATGATACCTTATAAATTATATAAGGAATAAAACCTAATTTAAACGGAATTTAAGAGTCTTTTATTGAAAAATTTAAGAATTTTTAGAATAGAAAAGATCTGTCAACAAAATAGCGGATACGGATACAGATCTTTATTTTCCCTCGGATATCCGCGAATACGGATATCCGGAACATCACTAGTTCGTATAGCTTTAGAAACACTGCTGGCAGCCATTTTTCGCAACCTTTGTAAGGCCTCTTGCGCTGCTGCTTAACTTAATTGTGGGGAAGAAGGTGAGTTTGATATTGAGGATGCACGGTTTGATTGGTCAATACTCTGATACGACAAACAAATAACATAACGTTTCGTCGGACTTAGCTTCGTGTGACTTTTACCTGTTCCCAGCAAAAAAACATTTGCATGGACGCCGCTTTCTTCCGTCAGGAGAAGATAAAGCTGCATCATAGAATGTTGCGATAAATGGCTTCCAGGAGTGTTTCCAAAAGTTATATGAACACTGGCAGAAGTACATAGTCCCTCAAGGTGACTATTTAAAGGTGCTTGGGTAACGTGAACTATTCTGGGTAAAGGTTTTATACAGCTTGTCCCTGAACTTTTGGATCGTACTACGTGCAATTTGTCTAAGGTGTAAATATGCTTCTTCTTTTTTGACTGTTGTATGATGATAGAGAAAGAACAACAGCCAAAAAAAAAAAAGGGAAAGAAAGAGAGAAAAAAGGAAGAAAAACAAAGACTGTTTAATAACCAATTGATTTTTTTTTCAATTGAACATATAACTAAGATTTCAGTAATATTGTTTATTTATCTAACAAAATTACACAAAACCGGTTTCCCCATCTCATATTTGTTTCCATGGTCTCCAATTCGGCAATATATCACCAGATGATTGTCAGTCTCAGACGTTATATTAGTTTTGCATTGAAATAAGTAATTAATAGTCACAAAAAAATGAGTAAATGGGCTTTTTAAAACATCCGATCGAAAACAAAAAGGGAAGTTCACAACTGGAATGTATGCACTCCCCACATGAAAAAATTTAACCTCCCACAGCTTACCATTTTTGAGTTATGACTTATAAGAGATACATACGTACATCCAGCCGAAAAAAACAACGCAATAATTAACTTGCTCGGTACCTGAATGCAGTTTTAAAAACTCTTTCAGGGGTGACTAAAGTAGAAATTCTTACTGAGAAATTTAAGTAACTAATTTTATTTGAAAACAGTAACTCCCTTTACTTCGTATTAAAAAAGTAAAACAGCAAAGGTCTTTTTTTTCCCGAAAACATCGGCCAATTCCATCGGCTTTTCGATGTTTTTTAAGGCCGATGGGCCGATGTTTCCTGCAAGTTAGCATCGGCCGCCGATGTCGATGGCTAAATTGTTGAACCATCGGCCAGGCCGATGCATTGGTCGAGTCCTACTTTTATTAAGAGTAGCGGAAATGAACGCTTCAAACATTTTTATTAACGCAAAAAAAGTATTCAGTACAATACACTCTACACTAGACCGCAGAATGGGTATGTCTTCCTAGTCGGAAACTATGGGCTCGGCTCAAATTAAAGTATTGTTTCATAGAGTAAAATTAGCATAATGGGAAGGAGGACATGCAACAAAACCTGCACGTCTTGTCACTCGGCGGCCCTGGTTATAAAAACTATGCTTCATGGTTCTTCAGTTCATAAATAAATAGGACAGCTTCATTGGAACAGCCCATAATATAGACGATGGCTAAATTGTTGAACCATCGGCCAGGCCGATGCATTGGTCGAGTCCTACTTTTATTAAGAGTAGCGGAAATGAACGCTTCAAACATTTTTATTAACGCAAAAAAAGTATTCAGTACAATACACTCTACACTAGACCGCAGAATGGGTATGTCTTCCTAGTCGGAAACTATGGGCTCGGCTCAAATTAAAGTATTGTTTCATAGAGTAAAATTAGCATAATGGGAAGGAGGACATGCAACAAAACCTGCACGTCTTGTCACTCGGCGGCCCTGGTTATAAAAAAAGCTTTCGTCTGTAACAACCCAAAACATCTAGTTTTTGAAATCTTGAAAGTAAACATGAAAAGAGAGAAAACAAATCGTTAAGAGTAGATCTTCAGAGCAAATTGGGGAGGGGGAAGTGAGGGTCCCAAACGTCAATTATTGTAAGTGTTGCAGCTGAATGGCTCGTTTAGCCTTTATTTTCATTCATATACTTGCCCAAATTCAGTTAGTTAATTTAGACCAATTTTCAGTACCCCAGTGACAGCTGGTTCGCCAAAAAATTCCCATATGTAATTTTTTTTTTTTTTTTTGATGAAAAATATTGTCCTGAAAGTCATTGCTAAGTGGAGAAAAATGTATGGGTCACCGAAATAAATTTGAAATAGAGAAAAAATAATAATAATAACAGTTAAATGCAAAGAGAGATTCAAAGTATTGTAATGAATACTCACACCAAAAGTTATAAATTTTTGAATGTAAAAATCGTAAGTAAATCACAGCTTGATTAAGAGATGCAGGTGGCATATTTAAAATAAAGTGGAATAGAGACCTAAGGTATCGCAGAAAATTACCACATCTGATCAAAATGTTAAAAGTTCTTTTTCCAAGGCTGCAAACACTTGTATTGCAAGAAAGCAAAAATATTAGGGAAGAAATTGAAAGTTTTGTTATGGAAAATCCAAGCAAATAATCATGTTTGGCAAAGGAAAATTGTAAGAAAATATTACCACAATATGTTTATCAGTAATTAAAATTGACAATGAAGATAGGAGGGACGTAGTCAAACTGAAAAGAAGAGTGGGGAACTCCAAACCCTTCTTTTTACGTTCCCAAAGCTGACCTGGAAGTGAGTTTTTAAAATTTAGGTTTTGAAAAAATCCTGGAAAAATGTTCTCAAACCCCATCCTTTAGCCTAACGTCATTAAAGATGGCCTCACCTGAGCATTTAGGACTGCAATTTCGAAAAATCATGAGAGTGCTCCCAACGTAACCTCCGAGATATGCCCTCTCAATTAATCATTCATCCTCATTCAAGGTCGAATAAATTTCATCTTTTGGACTTTAATTTAAAAAAAACTCGCTGAGTTGTCCCGAAACTGTCGTCCTCCAAATATTATCGAAGATCCTCAAAAAGTTCATTGTTAAGGCTTCAATTTAGAAAATTTTTCCGGAGAGAGATCTCCAAAAGCGTCTACCCCTCTAACAGTATTAATAAATCGTCTTCGATTGCTTTAATTGAATTTCAATTTTGAAAATTTGCCAGGGGAGGACTCCGAATCTCTCCACCCATTAACATTACCAAAAATCGTCTAAAATTGCAGTTTCTACTTATCGAAATTTTTTTTCGAGAAAGTGTCCCTATCTCTCTCGCCAACATCATCGAAAAATGTTTTAAATCTCACTTTTAGCGCTTCAATTACGAAACATTTCTGGTCGCGAGCCCCTTCAACACCCCCCCCCCCTTCATTGAAGGTTGGCTTAAATTACGTTTTCGGAGCTTTGATTCAAAAAACTCCAATCAAAAAAACTCCTTCAAAAGTCTACAATCGCGTTTTTTGGACTTCAAAATTTCAAAAAAATTCGGGGCGGGAGGGAGGCCGCATCTTTTTTCCTCTTAATATCACCATAGATCGTCTAAAACTGCATTTTTCGAACTGCAATTTTCAAATTTCAACCCTCCCCCCCGGGACCACCCTTTACGTGTCACAATCAAATAATTCACAATTGGGAATGCATGCTTAAAGTTTGCATTTTGAAAATTTATAGAACGATGACCCTGAGTCTCTTCCTCCCTTAACATCACCATAAATCGTTTAAAACTGTATATTTCAAATAACAGTCTTGAAAATTCCCGAGGGAGAGCCTCCGGACCCCCTCTTCTGAACATAATTAAATATAACGTACGATTGTGTTGGAAACTTAAATTTGGAAAAATTATCGGGAGAGGCTATCCTGGAACTCCTCTCCCCTTCTCACCAAACTTAAGATATAGTTTAAAACTGTGCTTTTATGTCTTCCAATTGTGAAACAATCCAAGAAGGTAGCCCTCCGACACCCCCTAATTCTGATTGAATATTATCCTTACAAATATCTATATTGCTAGTACTAAGGTCTAGTAATGCGACTATCCCTGCTAAACCAGAAGCCAAATCTTCTCTCTCTCTCTGCATATTGGAACATGCGTTTGAAAAAATTAAAGGGCTGCCAAAAGCGCACCCCCCCTCTCCCAGTTTTTGAAATTGCGACGGCCCTGGTACGCTTTTCAAAATTTAATGACCGTGTCTCTTTTCAATGAGAGGAGCATCACAGACGGCATGGAGTTGGTGTCCGTTTCAAAGCTGGATCAGACGATATGATTTCTTTTCAATATCTTATAAATTTTCTGGAAGTAGCACAATTTTGAACATGATGAATACGTGTGACATTGATAAGAGGGATGGAGGTCAAAAATGTTTCATTGATTGTAATAATTCTGACCAGTAAGCTCTAATCTTTCATTGATTCATTTGCACCTTGACAATCGTTAAGAACTAGCTTAGAAGTTTGCAAATTACATATTTTTTATCCCTCCAATCGACAATTTACATATTTTCTTCATTAACTAGCTTATGCTTATGAAGAATTTTCCATTGTTTCCATTTATCATTAGATGACTTTTATTAAAACTTTCAGTGATGTTGGTTTTCGCTGATGGAAGTAGAACAGTCTGTTCTTAAGGTATTTAAATTATTTTTCGTAAATCATATTTACTTTCTTCTATATCTGACATGTATAGAAGGATATTTAATTCATTAAAATTCTCGAGTTCTGATTTTCGATGTGAGCAGAATAGCTGAATCCATATTTGAGGATTTCCGAAAAATATCTGTCATGGTGGGCGTGATCCATTTTTTTTCGCTATGCAACTTCAATTTTGGAAAACTTCCAGGAGAGCGCCCCCACTGTAACCCCAGAATAACACCCTCTTTATCATCAAGCGAGTCATATAAAACTGCGCTTCTAGTAATGCAATTTTGAAAAATTGATAGGAGAGAGAGCCCCTGATTCCCTCTTCTTTCCTCAACACGATTAAAGACAAGCCTAGAATTGCATTTTTGGAGTATCAATTTCAAAAAATTGCCAGGGGAATGGCACCAAAATTCACCTTCCACTAACATTATCAAGATATATCAAAACTGCGTTTCTAAAGCTACATGTTCGGAAATTTAAGAGAGAAGCGCCCCTGTCCCTCCTCCCCACTCTCGTCAACATTATTAAAAAGTCGTCTTAAATTTGGTTTTTAGGGCTTCAATATCGAGAAAATTCCGAAAACTGTATTTCTTAATGTCACAAAGGTCGGCTACAATTGCAATTTTAGAACTTCAGTTCCAGAAAACTGCTTGTCCCCCAACCATAGATAGCGTTTTTAAGACTTTAATTTTGAAAATTTTCCAGGGCAAGCCCTATGATCTCTCCTTAACATTACCACAGATAGTCTAAAACTGCATTTTTAGAACTACAATTTTGAAAACAAAGGAAAGCCCTCCTTAACACAACGGTTAGACTATTTACAATTGCGCTTTTAAAGTTTCAATATTGAAAAATTACCGGGAAGGGGCCACCAAACCTTTTATTTTCCTAACATCACCAGAAAGTGTATAAAACTGTGGTTTTAAAATTACAATCTCAAAAATTTTCCGGTGGAGAAACTCCCCGCACCCCCTATTTAAGTGACAATAAATTTCCGTTTCACGGTTCATCTAGTAATGGCTCCATCCCAAGCCAGAAAGTTGTCCCTGTAATTATTCATACGATTAACCAAAAAAAAAATAATAATAATAATGAGGTAAGCAAATTTCAGGGGTACCCAAAACTCAAGGTTCACGTTTTAAAATTAGGGAAGGCAAGGCAGGTCAACAATCCAACAACATTTCAATTCAAAAGGTATTTGTTAGCGCTACCCCCCCCCCCCCCGTAAATTCGACTGGAAATTATACACTCTAAAAACTGTTTATGTTTAACCCAATACGAAAGCGAGAAATTTTTTTTTTGGGGGGGGGGGGGAATTTGTGCCATTAAGCTTATGGGGGGATGGGCACCCCTGCAAGAATTTACCATTGGTAAATTAATTTAACCAAATTATGGTTAACTCAAATGCTCCCCAAGTCACATGGTACAGTTGCTAATTCAAGAAAATAGGGTTAAACCTTCTCCATGTCTATTTTTCCTCAATGGTTATACAAATAATAATACAAATGTGACGATCTGCATCAGGCTATTATAGGCCCAGCTAGGCTGGTCCTAGTCAATTTATTAGTCTTCAAGTGTCCATGACCCTACTAAAGTCGGGTGCCCCCCCTAAATATTGTGACGACCCCCACCCAAAGGGAAAAATACACCTTAAAACACCCGCCTAAATATTTCAATGCCAAGTCTGCACCGTGATTCCCCCCCCCCAGGTGGATACCCCTGCTAAAGTTAGTTTTTCCTAATTTGCAAGTTAGCCTGAGATTTGAACAGTAGCTCGCCCGGGGTGCGGCAGCCATGAGAATGGCATTTCAACTGATTGTTTTTTAAAAAATGTTTGATTTTTTTTTTTTTTTTTGATTATAGAATTTAAAAAATGCTTTAAAAAAATTAAAAAAAAAAAAAAAACTTGCAAGAAAAAGAGCTAGAGGGGGTTTATATATTCTACTGAGAAGGAACATTGGGCATCATTGAAAACAATTCAAAAAAAGAAAATGAGAAAAAAAATTACAATGCTGCCTGCTATTTGTCAAATCAATTAATCAAAATGTCCCTCTCTCCCCAAAAAAAAAATTTTTTGGGAAGTCACAATGACCTCTGATGACTTCCCACGTGAAGACTCTGGGAGGGGGGGGGGCATAATTTCTTTAGTTTGCCAGGGGCGCTAGACCCCATAGTTACGCTACTGGATTTGAATAACTAAAAACAATGACCACTCGTCCTGCTCTCTGTGCAAAAATTTAATCTATTAATATCTTTTATTTGGATAAATTTAAACAACTTCTGAATCATGTCCCCTCTGACTCTTCTTTGCTCCAAGCTATACATATTAAGACTGGTATCATAATCTAAATCTGAAAGTCCCTTTACTAGTCTAGTTACCTTTCTTTGAAACCTTTTCAATTCAGATATATCTTTCCTCAGATAAGGTGACCAAAACTGAACAGCATACACCAAATGAGGTCTTACTAAACTCCTATAAAGGCAGAAGAACCTTCTTGAAATGAATGTAAGGGGGGCTCAACCGAATCAAGCACTGCGACCAGAGGTCTATTGTACTAGTCCCCAAACAGAAGTCTAAAAAGAGACCAGTAGCTGAAGCAGAATCAGCAAACACCTAATAGGAATATCACGAATCTTGCATGGTTCAAGCAAATGATGACCAACGTGTTCAAACCTACAGGCAGAAAACATTTCACAATCACACAGGGTGTGAGTACTAATAGTTTCCTCCTTAAGAGGAAACCTCTGCAAATTGAATCATTACTGACACCCATTATAGCAAGGTGCCACTTTAAAGTGTAAAATCCAGTAAGAAGAGCAAAAGAATTCCTAAAACTTTTTAAGAAGCCTATTGCATTTATGGAATGTGATCGCCAGAGAGAATTGGGTATGTCCTTCTTAGAAAGACAAGCTGAATATATTCAATGTCATCGTGAGATAACCTCACCGCACAGGAAGGTTTCTCTCACAACAGCCATTTTAAACATACACTCTGCTTGATGATAGGACTGTGGTTGACCAGTCCTTACCCTTTAAGATGCAGCAGTTCGTGCAGGGGAAGAAGTTCAAACCTCCGGTTGATGACGTTTGGTTTCTACTTTCTTAGGAATGACTGGTCCAGAGCTTTCCCCTTCTGTAACAATCTCTGTAAGTCTTCTGCCTGCACCCGTTGCATTTTTGTGCATAAATGAGTATCCCTGCCCCCTCCCTAATGCAGTTTCAGTGGGTCGCAGACCTGCACCCTCATCTCCTCCAGTAGCAAGGTTGCTGGTTCTCTGCTTCAAGCCAGGATCCAGCTCCAAAGGAGCTAGGAACTGAGCAGTGGTAAAAGGTCAACAACTGCACAACCACCCTGTACGAGAGAAAGGCAAATTACAACAAGGTTTCGCCTGGTTCCTCGAGGGGACCGTTTAGACATCATTCAACCCAGATGCCATACATCCATCAGCACAGTGCCTCACACTTTAGATTGGGTATCCATTTTAGTTGTCTTTTACGACATGCATAGACTACGTTGGGACTATTCTTCTCCAGTCTCCACAGGGAGAAGCAAGAACTTTCTTAGATGGTTAATATGATTTAAATTTCAATAAGTTTCCTCTCATTGAAATTCCAAGAATAAAATATTAAAATGTCTTTTAACTCTTAAGACTGACTATTTCTATAAGCTAAGTTTGCACTAAAAAGCAGGGCCATCCGGGGAGGGGGGCAATCGTCCCAGGCTTCACGAAATGACATCCAAAAAAAGCATCCCCCAGTAACAATACAGTAGAACCTCGTTATACAACAGTTTGACACAGACATCAAAGATTCTTGTTATATTGCGGAATATTATGTCTCTTGATGTTCTAAGAATAAAATGTTTTGAAAAACTTACCGTTTCTATTGATCCAGAAATTGTCACGTGATTGTCTTTCAACATAACCATGCTGGACAAATCATAACGATGCGTGTCTGCTCCGCCAACTAGCAAAGCATATTTTTCAACCATTCTAAAGCCAGGCGTAGTTTTACGTGTGCCAGCTAGTGCACCTTTCCATCCTACACTTTCCAACTGAGACTTCATATTCGAAGCAATAGTAGCAACACCACTAGCCCGGCTCAAAACATTTAACACTATACGTTCTGCCAACAAAAGTTTTCTAGCAGAACCGAATATTTTAACAACCGGTGTGATTGGGAAAATTTTCTCTCCTTCTTTGTGAATCCAGTTTGCCTTCAAGCCAAGCTCAGAAAATACTGCATTCGCAAACGGAATACCAGCAAGAACTCCAGGACTTTTCATAAAAATAGTGAATTCACACTCAGTGTCTCCAACAACACCTCCTCCAAAATCATAATTTGTAACGTCTTCCAGCATCCACTGCTTTGCTAACTCTTTTAGATGTATAGGATGTAAAATGCTTTCCAACATTGCTATGCTATTTAACGTACAATTACAGCACTTACTCAACAAATCTTGGATACAAAATCACCTTAAAACAGTTTTTTTCCCCCCCAGAATTTTAAGTAAAACAGCAAATGCTAGTTTTCAATCTGAATATTCAAACAAGCTGTCACAAAAACTGACCACGTGACTTTAATGTAAACAAACGTTCATTGCCACTCAAGTTTTGCGTTCGCTACCGGTCTCATAGAACGCTATGGTTTAGTAGCGAAACTTTGTTTTCGCTGTCATTCACAATTAAAATGTTGAAATTTAAGTTAGTTTATGAAAAATACTGGTATTTTACAGATAGATATTAATTTGTATTATTATTTCTTAACAAACAGCACTCCAGTTAGGCTGCGTTCGGAAACGATCCACCGGTTACACCGCGTGGTTAGTCCGGTGTGGTTATGACGTATTTGGAATTTCTCTAGGAATTCCGGTAGAACAGCTGTGTTTCCGAACGCTCGTGGTTAAACCGCGGTAGTTCTAGTTCAGCAGCAAACGACACTCCAATCAACGCGTAACTTTCATAATAGGCAAGTCACGTGCGTTACGATCAAAACATGAAACACGACCGGATCACAGACTTTGTGACGTTTGTGATCTCGCTAACCGCTTCCAGACAGCGGTGCCACAGGTTGCTACCAAGTCGACCGCCAGAAAACAACCGCAGTGTTTCCGAACGCGGTTAAGTGACGTCACCGGTTCCACCGCAAGCGTTTCCGAACGCTTGCGGTTGCATCGAGGCGACCGATCCGCGTTTCCGAATGCACCCTTAGTATTCAAGCAGTTAACTGTGGTAAATAGTGTGGCGATTCCAGCGGTCCAAGACGCCCTCTTCTGGCGTCACGATTAACCAAAATAGCCCTTTAACCACTGTTCCTCTGAATAGCAAACGCATGTTAATCGAAGTCATTTGTTTTCGTATTTCTTAATCTCAAAAAAAGATTTTGGCGAAATTAACGAATTGTTTGTGTCTTAGATGGAATAAAGTTTCAATTAAAATAGCTCGGTTGTGGATTTTACGCTTGGTGATTTGTCTAGAGCCGTCTGTATAATGTGCTTGTTTACATTTGCACAGTGTTAAGTGATGGACATTTACTTCGCTAGTTATGCCTTATTTATGTGAAATGTCATCTTTGTTTCGGTCGCTATTATTGTGAAACATATTCCTGAATATAATATTTAGTTTTGCTAATCGATATGTTGTGAAATAGCTTTTGTTACCTTTTTGTGATGTTGTTACTGAATCGTGCGTATCTTGAGTTTAATATGTTTTGGAGTGAAGATGATGCATTTTGAGCTTGAGAATTTTCTTCAGGTGATTTGTTCCTGTCAACTCTATATGAATGATATGGATTTATACTTCGTTTTAACTAGTTGGATCGTTGCACAGTCAGAAGTGTTTTATAAATTTGTTCTGCCTTGCAAACGATCTTACTGGCATGTTGACATTTTAAATGCTGAATTTCCATGAGAGAATGAAGCTGCAAGTACTGAAAATTCGTATACATAACTTCAAAGCAGTTTCAGAAGAAAAATGTTTCAATGAATGTTTCAGCAGAAAAGTATTACCTTTCGAAAGGTAAACACATCTGATAAAGGCTTGTGTTGTAAATTAAATCTGATTAAAGTGCTTCGCTGCAAATATTGATGTTGTCAAGGCCTATTCAAGAATAAAGCTCCTTAAGAATTTGCTGCAAGAAAATTTTAATTAGTGTGTGACATAAACCCAAAATTACCTTGTTCTGAAATCTGTAAAAAATGAGTAAAATAGTAAAAATTCTGAAGTTATAAATAGACTCCTCAGCCCCATCTTTTGATGAATATCCATCTTTTTTTGTTGTTTTCCTCTACCTTGATGTTTTAATTTTAATACTCTAAACTTGACGAATTTTGTTCGGAATTAAAGTGTTTGGCCCTGTTTCTCGACAACCTCTCTATACTGAAATTTAAATTTTCTTGGCATTTACAGCATTAATTCAGTGTTGTTCATTTTACAAAAACCTCTATCTCAAATTTAGTTTGCTGTTTTTTGAATTCAATCCCCAGCAATCTTTATCAACGGTAAAACTTAGTGACAGAAAACATTTCCACCTGGTATTAGCAATCATATAATTCTCCAAGTTTTGTGAAACATGTAGCTCAAGGAAAACTATATGTACAAAGTTCGTGTTTTCCATCAATTTCATCCACTCTGAGACTGGGGGAAAGAGGGCATTTTTGAGGAGTGAAAATGAATCTAGAGTCTTACTTTCGAGTCCACCGGCAACAGTTTTTTTTTTTTTTTTGTTCTATTCCTTCAAATGTTTAAATTGCTTTGATTATTGAAAAAGTAAAAAATATCGACATTTTTGAATGAAAATCATTGAAAGATAATTTTTATCCTTGAATGATGCATGAACTTGCTGTCGATACTATCTCTTAAATTTAAAACGTGTAATCAAAGCATCATACTATAGAATGTTGAACGATATCAATAAAAAAGAATGTCAGCCCTTCGACTTGCTTATTTTCATAACTTTTATCAAAACTCTCAAATTTTCTTCTGTCTCGTGGAATCTCAATATGTAATGGTTGTTAATTATAATAAATTTAGCATTTTTTGTTGAAAATGCTAAATGTTGTAAATGTTTAAGAGTTATTTTTAAAATGTTCAACTCGATCTCCCTACCTTAATTATTAAATGCTGTTAAAAGTAATGTTTTTGGATGCAGCACAAATTCATTAGGTTTTTATTTATTGCTTGTAAAAATCATTTTTTCATTCGGACACTTTATTGCCAGGCACAATATGTTGTTCAGCAACAGTACCAGGCTTTAAGAAACACTCGTTCGGTGACAGTAAAAAGCATACCATTACACGATTAATGATTTACTTTAAAGTGCACATGTTGGAAATGCATAGCATTAGTCGGTTATTAAATTTACATTGATTCTATAACTCGGCATACATTATATCCTATAAAATTATGATAGTTGTTGCAAATACTAAGGCATTTTCCTTATCTTGGCTCTCAACATAAACACTGGATTGGATTCATGGCGATAGCGATTGAAGAAAAATAGTCAAAACTTCATTCTTATATTAAATAGAAAAAATTTTGTTCCATGAAGTATCTAATCAATTACTCGACAAAATGATTCAGTTAAAAGCAGCTGTTAATATCTAGTAATCATATTGCTGTTGGAAGAGATGAATTGAATACCGAATATTCAATAAAAATTTGAACAGAATATCTAATGTCGAGTTATTTTTTTAAAATCTGTATGTTATTTTTTTTAATACCAATTTAAAATAGTTTATCTATTTTGTGTCTAATGTGAAATTTCAATCTAGTTCCATTTAAAATCCTAATAGCATAATCATTAATAAAAAATAAAATCATTCCAAAAGCAAATTAATATAACTCCTGATTAAGGAACTAAGTGAGGGTCATCAAAATTCTGCTAAGAAAGTATTTTCTTTCCAGTACATGGATTCATCTGATAGTCATGATCTAACTAGGTCAGTGGTCGGAAGTAGCGGCACTACTCTGTCATAGCTACAGTTGAACACAGATTTAACGAAATCATCGGGACTGAAACTTTTATACGTTAAATTGGGGTTAGTCGTAATATCTGGGTGATAAAAAAATTAAAAAAATAATACACTCAATCTGTTACAAAGTTACTAAAGCCAAACTCAGTTTTCTTTTGAAATTGAAAAAAAAAAAAAAATCAATTCATCAAAATTTAAATGTTTAAATCTATTTTGATTCAAATACTTTTATTTTATAACTAGTGGTACCGCAGGCTTTGCCCGTAATAGAAAAATTAAAAGGTCTTTTGGTTCGCCAGTGTATTTACAATGTTATCAATGTGTGGTGAATTTTCTCGCCAGTTGACTTGTGCCCATGTTACGGTTCTACGTTATGATAACTTCGCAATTTACTCCTCCATCTTATGATAGTTGTGTTCATAAAATTGGAATAGAAAAAGAACCACATCGAATTTACCAAAAATCGCTTCAAGGTGCACAAACCCATACTACAACCTAACTTTATGCCGAATTTCATGAAATCGGCCGAACGGTCTAGGCGCTATGCGCGTTACAGAGATCCAGACAGAGAGATTTTCAGATTTATTATTAGTAAAGAAGACAGGCAGCGGCTCTTCCTACCCGCCTACTTCCTCTAGATATGTCTGTGGGCATTAACTGAAACATAAAATGAGAAATATGAATACAGTCAACTCTAGACAACTTGAAGTTCTAGCAACCAGCTAAAACCTTTGAGTTATGGGAAGTTCCCATAGCCTTGTCAAGGGTTTGAGGCCTATTGTAAACATCAAGATGAAGGAATATTAGACTTATGAGGTTTCAAGTTATCTCAAGCTAACTGTAAAATTTTCTTTTCTCTATAAAATCTTTTCCCGAAAAATAAAATTATATTGACATTTACACTTTACAAACCTGACTCCCCCCCCCCCCCAGTTTTAGCTTCGATATTTTAATATTTCTTCTTGGAAAAAATAAAACTGGTTTTTGCCAATCGTAGTTCAAACTGAAATAAAAGTTAGTGAATGTATGAGAAATACTTTATTTGAGTTACATTTTCTGTACACTTAAAAAGTGACAGCACAACATTTAAACACAATAAAATTGTAGCAGATATATCAATATGTAGATCAACTCACTATCAGTGCCACTCGGTAAACTACAAAAATAGATTACCTCTATTAAGAACGAGGCTTGCAAACTTGTTAAACGGTGATTCTTCTAGAAGAAAACTTGTTTTGACAATGATTGATTTGATTAGCCAGGATTAATTTCATTTTTAATCACTTTTTAAGTAGATTTGCCCACAGAAAAATTCCAACAATTGTGACATGGACTGTACTACGAAATATATTTTCACAGGTTTCAAAAAATGGGATGTTTTGTTTCCAGTTTTCAGGTTCTTCCAGCCAATCAATCCTAAATCAAATTCTCTCTGAAGCAATAGCAAAGAACATTTTCTAATTTCTACTCCAATTTTATCCATAGCACTGTGATGCCGAAATAATTGATTAGCAAGTTACCAATATGACAGATAATTTTGTTTATTAAATCTGCCAATATTGATAAACCAGCTAGTTTTGAAAGGAACAAGTGTAATACTTGAATTAAATCTTCTGCAAAAATGACAAGAACAGGGTCAACGAAATGCTTTTTGTCCACATAGTTCTGCATTTGCTTGCCAATGCACCAGGGTCCTTTAACTTGAATACAATAACTATAAACTTTCTTATTGTTACATCACTCTCCGAGGGTCCCCTCTTTCTATCACTGAAGTGATTTCCCGATGTTATGGGCCCCACGGATCTTGTTGTTACAATGGCCGCAGCCTATATGAATCAACTTTCTTCTAAACAGCTTCAATAAAGCTGAATTTTGTTATTTTTGACGATTTGATATTATCAATGCAGTTTATTCAATTAACCGGTATACACTGTATTAGCCTTACTTTAGTCATCTTTTGAATCACAGAAAAAAACCACAACATGAAAATTTTACTATGATTAAAACATAAAGTATGTAATAATAAATATACTCTTTTGAGCTCATTTGCAACTTATAGATATCAAAAGTCTTCAACTAAGTGTATTTTTAAACCCTACAAATTTATGTACACTGAAATCTCCCTACCACAAACTTCAAGGAGCCTCACATTTTGTACATTGCACCGGGAATTTTGTTGCAATGGAATTTAAGCAATGCATTGAAAATCAGACCAGGAATCAAATTTTTTTTTTTTTACGTTGAAACGAATATTTCATTGAAAGTTCGTCACAACGGGACTTCATTCCCTGTATTCTTTTCAATCAAACCACTTGAGACTTTTGTAAAAAGTTTTCAATACATCACAAACTGAATACAAGGATGTAGCAAAGGAGTAGAGGACATACCCCTCCCCAAAACTCAGAAATTCCCCCTTTTTTTGACTAAAAACAAACCATCTATCTTTCAGTGTTTGTTTATCCAACTAAACATGCATATATGTATGGAAGTTTTTTAGAATTCAATTTTTATATCTCAAGACCATTTTTAAAACATTAATATTTCTCATAAGATATTTGGACATTGGATAATTTTTAACATTCGATATATAAGGGGAGACAAAATTTATCTATCATGTGTAGCATTTCCTAAGTTTTTGTTTTTACCTATGCATTATCAAATGCTAAAATTAGTCTGAGACTGTTAGATGTTTGCACTTTAGTTTTACATTACAAATACCACTCATCGAGTATAAACAAAGCCACTATTGCAATGTGTACTTCTGATAAAATTTTTAAAGAAAGTGCATGGAAATGAAGAGAAATTAACTTGAAATAAGTAAAAATGAGCAGTGAACAAAAGCGTATTGCAGTATCATTTGATTTTCAAAACATTCCGCTGTAACGAATCTCTTCTGCCAGAAAATGTTTAAAATAATAAAAGCACACGGGGTACAATTATCTTTTTGCAATTAAGAGATAAAAAACACTCGAAACATGCAATGCGGAGTCAAACGCTATATCAGTAACATTATAAATTCACACCGATAACGTAAACATAACAAGGAAGCTATGTTAGTACTACTTGACATTAATGACAGTTGTACAGATAT
Source organism: Uloborus diversus (assembly GCF_026930045.1). Taxonomy (NCBI): domain Eukaryota; kingdom Metazoa; phylum Arthropoda; class Arachnida; order Araneae; family Uloboridae; genus Uloborus; species Uloborus diversus. Next base: position 139,629,383 of record NC_072731.1, read on the forward strand.
TATACTACAACACTGGACGAAACTAAACATAATACCCCCCTAACACTGAAATATATAAAAATACTGCACAAATAAGAGATTATTATGTAAAAAGAAATGCGAAATAGGCTAGAGCTCGCAACAAATGGGAAAATCAACAAAGCTTGCTATGTAAAATGCGATTACGGCCACGGTTAGTTACAGGTTTCGGTCCGACATTGATCATCCGGGCAACGCCCACTTTTTCTCATTGGAATCGCCAATAGTGTAAGAAGAAGAAGCAGTTCTATCGGCAAGCACAAACAAACAAGAAAATAAGAAAATTTTCCGCGAAACTGGTGCACCCACTGTGTTAGAGTGAAGCATATACCTCAAAATAGAGAAGAAGAAGAAGAAGAACTGGTGCATTTTGATTGTATTTTGTAGTGTAGAATAGTTCACATAAGAAATTTTAAAATCAACTAAAACTTGTTCAAGTTCATCGGATCATTCTAAACCATGAATGCGCCTCCAGCATTTGAATCATTTTTGCTGTTCGAAGGAGAAAAAAAGTAATGTTGTTTTTGATGTCTTGTATAACGAATCCTCTCTTGCAGGCCCGCAATTTGGGGATTAAGAAAGAACAATTGATGCCTTTTTGGAACATAATTTTGTGCAATATGTGTGCATTTTATAATAGTATGTATCATATTTACTTAAGATCAAGATTGAGAAGAGTACTAGTGCCCAGTGGCTAGTAGGAACAATTAGGCGAAGTCTCCACGTTTTTTGCTGACAAAAAAAGAAAAAAATAGTTTGAATTTTGACCTTTTGAATTCAAATTATGTTTTTCGCAATCAGGAGTGTGTGTGTGTATATGTAGGCATATGTGTTTATGTATGTGGGAGAGGGTATGTGTGTTTGTGTCTGCAGGTATGAGTGTGTGTATGAGATTTTATGTGGTGGGGAATGTGTATGTGTGTGTAGGCATATGTGTTTGTTTCTGTGTGCAGGCATGAGTGTGTGGGTAGTTGTGTGTAAGTGTGTGTAGGTGTCTGTATGTATGCGTGTGTATGTATGTGTTTGAGTGTGTGTATGTGTAGGTGTATGTATTTGTGTGTGCGTGTGTGTGTAGCATATGGATGCAATCTGGAGACGGTTTTCGCTATAGGAGCAGCATTGTGAAGAGCCGGTCGACGGTGATGCTGCAGAGGGTGCTGGCGGGAAAATAGAATGATAGCACATCAAAACAGTCAAGTGAGAACAATAAGCATTAAAAAGCAATATTAGAAAGAAATAGAGACGTACCGAGTAGCACTTTGGCCGAGTACCGAGTACTCGGCCGAGTACCGAGTTACCGAGTACTCGGCATTTCACTACTCTGCCGAGTTAACAAGTACTAATTATGTTTTAAGAAGAACCACTGACACACATGTGATCGATTTTGAACTTATTGGAATAGTAGAATAGACCTCTTTTCCATATAAAAGTTTTTAAAACTAAATTCCTGCTGAAATTTAATTACGCATTATTTAAAAAATTTTGTTTATGTCAAAAATTTTACAAAAAAATTATTTTTAAAATTAAAAATAAATAAATAAAAGGTGTGATTGATCAAGTTGGAATTAAGACAAACTATACCAATCTATTTTAGTTCTAGTCCACCAAACATAAATAGTTTTGAAAAGCAAATGTGCAGGAACACTGCACACACGTGTTTCTGCATTGCAAGGAACGTCTTTATCAGTGCATAAAATGTGAGCTAAAGAATGTTAAGACATTCGACAAAAAAAACCACTTTTGTCGGATGCCTTTAAATCTACAAGCTCACATTTTGTGCATTGAAAAAGGAATTTCCTGTAATGCCAAAACATGTGTCTGCAGTGTTCCTGCACTATGATTTTAACGTTGTTTTATTTCCCTTTTTTTTAAGCAAGGGAATTTTTTTATTTCTTATAACTAATTTTTGTTTGTAGCAAAAATCTATTTTTTATGTAAAAGTTCCATGTTTTCTATACTTACCTTTTTTGCATAATTTTTAATAAATAAGTTTTATTAACTTTGGGGACATTAAAATAAAGATTTATTCCATTTAAGCATTAAAAACTTCATTATTCTCAAAATTTAAAATTGACTTGTAAGTGATTGCAGAATATTGAATATGCTTTTCCTTTTTTATAAATTTTAATATCTGTCTTGGACAATATTAAATTTTTTGCAACTACTCGGTATTGGCCGAGTATCTGATCAAAATTTGGCCGAGTACCGAGTATTCGGCAAATTGGCCGAGTATGCCGAGTACCAAGTAGTTACCGAGTACTCGGTACGTTTCTAGAAAGAAGAAAATGAAGCAATAACTTATAACTGTTATTTCTCACTGCTATATTCACCGGCTATTTTAAATACTAAATATCAGTTGAAAATCTTAGTTAAAATAATTATTCTGGGAAAAACAATTATTACTTTATGGGCAGTTCTCAAAAGGTGGGAACAAAAAAGTTAAATTTGAGCAATTTCAAAAATTTTCGAATTTGACATCAATTTTGATTTTATTCTATAGTATGCATACCTAGAACACAATATATGAACATGAAAAGACAGCAGGTATTTGTAAAAATTGTTAATTAGCAAATTAAATCAGCAATCTGTAGGTAACAGATTTTGGACATTGCTTTCCTGTAGGTAACGGATTTTGGACATCATCATAACGTAAGTTTCATTATTTTTGACAATTGTTAATCTGATTTTTAACTTTTCCAATGAAAATTTTATTTATTACTTTTTAAATTTTGCAATTTAATAATAAAGAGGATATTAATGAAATACTTGAATGGCTATACATGCTGCTCCTTACATTTAATAAAGTTTTGGAATGATTTTGAAGAAATTGATGCAAAGTTAAAAAAAAGCTTCAAATTAAAAATAATACAATTGTAAAAAGTGACATCAGTTTTAATAATGAATATTTTTTCTAATGTCATAAGAATTAAAATGATGTCTAAAAAAATTATTGAAGAAAGAAATTCGTATTTCTATTTGGAGATCGTTAAATTATGTTTCCAAAAGAAAGAAGAGAAAAAGAATTCTAAAATAATAAAAGCGGAAAAAAAAAAAATTGCTAGCGCAGGTGATAAAGTCGCCAAAAGTGGTACAGCTGACGATAAACTACATTTGTCAGACTGGAATTCCCCTCTGGTAACCTTTAGCGTATCGTATACTGTGTTGTCGCCAGCGGAAGTTTGCTTGGCGATGTTAGCGCAAAATGGCTTTCGTTCGATCATAGAAAGCCATGTTACTACTGTAATTTATGCATTGTTCAATGTGTAACGTATTAATTATGCAAAATACCAATGGATTAAAAAAGATAACATTATAATAACCTTTTTTATTGAGGTTAGAAGACAGTGGATCATCAAAAATTATGAATAAATGGACAGAATTATCGGCATCAAGATCGTAACGCCATTTGGACGTCTCACATGTATGTTTAAGAAAAATCATTTTTCTTCTAAGATACTGCATAAAAGCTTATGAAAACACTTTTAAACAATTAAAAATTGATTCTGAGGATCGATAAATACCTTTAAAACAAAAACATCATATACTTAGTTCTCAAATAATAGCATTTTAAAGATCGCAACTTTTGGACATACATCAAATTTCAAAGTTACGTTTTTTTTAAATCGTTGACAAAGTAAGTAATCTATCTTTATTTTTGTTATCTGTGTAAAATATTAACAAAAAGTTATTCAGTGTAAGATTCATACCTTTAATTTTTTTTTGAAACGTATGGAAATAATTAAAAAAAAATTTTTTTTAATGGTACATTTGCTCAGTTAACGTTTTGGTATGTCCAAAATTGTGCCTTTTAGCAAAGAAAATATTTTTTTAAGGGCATTTGAAGAGCATTTTTTCCATAATTTATGTCAATTCTTGTCTCTATACAGTATTATAGTTTAACTCAAAAATTTTTGAGTTAATTAAAATGAAAGTTATTTGGTGTTGAAGCTTCAAAGTTGAGGTCTGTGTTTGTTCCCACCTTTTGAGAACTGCCCTTATTCAACATTCTAAAATTTCCAATGGACTCAAGTTAAGATCGGCGTTGAATATGACAGTTAGAATTATGCTTCATTTCATGCAATATACACTTAAGAATCTTTATTTATCAATGCAGGGGAATATATGGGCAGTTCTCAAAAGGTGGGAACAAACACAGACTTCAACTTTGAAGCTTCAACACCAAATAACTTTCATTTTAATTAACTCTAAAATTTTTGAGGTAAATTATAATGCTGTATAGAGACAAGAATTGACATAAATTATGGAAAAAAAGCTCTTCAAATGCCCTTAAAAAAATATTTTCTTTGCTAAAAGGCACAATTTTGGACATACCAAAACGTTAACTGAGCAAATGTACCATTAAAAAAAATTTTTTTTTAATTATTTCCATACGTTTCAAAAAAAAATTAAAGGTATGAATCTTACACTGAATAACTTTTTGTTAATATTTTACACAGATAACAAAAATAAAGATAGATTATTTACTTTGTAAACGATTTTAAAAAAACGTAACTTTGAAATTTGATGTATGTCCAAAAGTTGCGATCTTTAAAATGCTATTATTTGAGAACTAAGTATATGATGTTTTCGTTTTAAAGGTATTTATCGATCCTCAGAATCAATTTTTAATTGTTTAAAAGTGTTTTCATAAGCTTTTATGCAGTATCTTAGAAGAAAAATGATTTTTCTTAAACATACATGTGAGATGTCCAAATGGCGTAACGATCTTGATGCCGATAATTCTGTCCGTTTATTCATAATTTTTGATGATCCACTGTCTTCTAACCTCAATAAAAAAGGTTATTATAATGTTATCTTCTTTAATCCATTGGTATTTTGCATAATTAATACGTTACACATTGAACAATGCATAAATTACAGTAGTAACATGGCTTTCTATGATCGAACGAAAGCCATTTTGCGCTAACATCGCCAAGCAAACTTCCGCTGGCGACAACACAGTATACGATACGCTCAAGGTTACCAGAGGGGGATTCCAGTTTAACAAATGTAGTTAATCGTCAGCTGCACCAGTTTTGGCGACGTTATCACCTGCGCTAGCAATTTTTTTTCCCACCGCTTTTATTATTTTAGAATTTTTTTTTTCTCTTTCTTTTAAACATACTTTAACGATCTCGAAATAGAAATACAAATTTCTTTTTTCAATAATTTTTTTAGACATCGTTTTAATTCTTATGACATTAGAAAAAATATTCGTTATTAAAACTGATGTCATTTTTTACATTCTTTCTTAAAGAATATTTTGTTTATTTTTCCTTTAAAAATATATATGTCGTATTTATTTGTTTCTATTTTTATTCCTTATTTGTCTCAATAAATCAAACTACAAGTTTGTATAATTATTTCCATGAAGCTTTTTTCTACCTTTCATCAACTTCTTCAAAATCATTCCAAAACTTTATTATATGTAAAGAGCAGTATGTATAGCCATTCAAGTACTTCATTAATATCCTCTTTATCATTAAATTGCAAAATTCAAAAAGTAGTAAATAAAATTTTCATTGGGAAAGTTAAAAATCAGATTAACAGTTGTCAAAAATGGTGAAACTTACATTATGATGATGTCCAAAATCCGTTACCTACATGACAACAATGTCCAAAATCTGTTACCTGCAGATTGCTGATTTAATTTGCTAATTAACAATTTTTACAAATACCTGCTGTCTTTTCATGTTCATATTTTGTGTTCTAGGTATGCATACTATAGAATAAAAGAAAAATTGATATCAAATTCGAAAGTTTTTGAAATTGCTCAAAGTTAACTTTTTTGTTCCCACCTTTTGAGAACTGCCCATATAATAATTAATGTTTTTGGTAAAACGTTTTTGAAATAAGATAAATAAAGGACAAAATAGTTTCATAATTAATCTCAAATCCCTATGAGAAAAAAAAAGTAACTAAGAACTTAGGTTATGAAATCTTTGCCATCTTTTCTCACTTCATTATTTTTTTAATTAAGTCCATAACAGTGGATAGCTTGTTCGAAGTCTTTTGGGATCGCATTTCCTGACTCTCTTTTTCCCCTCCTCGTCGTCTACCATGCTTTGCATTTTATTTTCATTAATTAATTGTTGTTGAAAATGTGTGTGTGTGTTATTCAATTTAATTGTCGAATGCGATTTTTTTTTTTTTTTGTAGTGGCAAAGACAAAAAAATTTTTATAGAATAGTGGAGATGTTTGATGTATTATGCATAGTGATGTGGATTGGGTAAATACCCAGTGGATAGGTAAATATTTTTTGGATATTTTCCTGGGTATTTACCCAAAGCCTGGGTAAATACCCAAAAACTGGATATTTTACAAAAAATGCAAAAAGTGAATGGGAATTTGTTTTTTAAATCTATATATATAAAAATGAATGATTGTCTGTATGTCATCCATGAACTCAAAAACTACCCGGCAGATTTGGCTGAAACTTTCACCGTTTGTTATTTTTGGTACTGGGAATGTTTATAGACCAGTTCGCAAAAAATCCGATCGATAGTTCCTTTTTTATTCCAATTTAAGTCACAATCCATTGGATAAATACGAATAAAATTATCGGCTTCAGAAATTAATTTGCGTGAAAGATCTCATTGATAAGAAGTTAGCTGTTGCCATTTTTCTTGAGTTTGAACAAATAAATTCTTTCTTTATTGTTTTATGGCTTTTCATGCAACGGGGGGATTTAAAACTTTTTCTATTTGATATTTTTAGTGATTGATTGATCTTACAAATTGCGTGAGTACAAAATTTGAGTATAGTCATGGCTTGACTTGATACCTGGACCGATTATTATGAAAATTGCTATATATATGTATTTTTCCACGGAGAAGGTGCATTATGTGCTCATTGAAGCCACTCGCAACCAGGTGGCACTGCAGAGTAGCAACTTCTGCCCCGTTCAACCGATTGTCATGAAAATCAGTATAATGATGTATTTTTTTGTTGGAGTAGCAACGCGCGTCGGGTACAGCTAGTCTAAATATGAAATAATTGGTAAAACTGATTCATACATATGTATTACAACAGTTTATAATATTTTTTATTGAAAGACTTGATGAAATTATGAAAGAAACATATCGTGAACCAAAGAATCTTTCTTTTCAATGGCATAATTGGAGAAGTATAAGCAATTCAATGATGAACTTCAGGATTTTAAAATCACAATCTAGGTTAGTCATATCCAAAATGAAAAATTAAAAAAGGAAGCATGACTGTTTGGAAGAAAAAACTGAGAAGTTATTAAGACTATGATGTTATTTATTTATTTTATTGCTGTTAAGACAAATATAGAAACATTTTTCACATTAATAAGCAAAAAAAAAAAAAAAATCAAAATATTATTTTCTGTTGCTCATTTGCATTTGCTCCTCGGTACTTCGTGGTGAAAATTTATTCAAACTATTTTTAATGCACGCAATTAGTGATGTAGGGTGGGAAAGTTAATATTTTTTTTGGGTATTCGAAGGCTTGGTAAGACCCCTAGTAATTGCGCATTTCGCAAAAAAAATTTAGGTAGTATCAAAAAATGATTTATCAATTTAATATGTAATATTGATCTTTAAACTTTATATTTTTCACACAACACACAAAAGAGAATAATGTAGTTACAATGTTTGATAGTATTTATCACTAAATTATAACTAATGTTGTTTGAGTTCTGCAGTCCAACGTGCCTCAACAGGCAGACCAACATGCCCCACCCGTGGGGCACGTTGGTCCACTTTACAAGGTTCGGTTAAAAAATTAATATAAAAGAAGTTTATCAATTCTGAATTTCTAAAAAAATCCATGGTGTTGAGAAGTGTTTATTGAAACTAATTGTAGAAAACCGAACTGTTCATTAAATTTTTTGACGAGATAAAAAATAATAAGTAAAAAAACGTACCAACCTGCCCCACCTCCCCTTGCTGTTTGTAAAACCTATGTCGGGCTGTATAAAAACTGTAAACAAGCTGTAAGACCACAATGAACTCTCGGCTAAGTAAGATAACAAAATATGATACAAAACTGAAAATGGAATTTTTGTTTTATCGCAACATTTTGGGATGAAATCATCAAAGCAGTTTAAAAGTAATATCCTTCAGGGAGATTCTCAACATTAAAGCTGTTGAAACTTATTATAAAAACTTGAAGGAAGATGGATAAGGGATGCAATTTCTTGATTTAATGTGGTTTGGAAAGATATTCGGCACCGAGATGACCAAAGTATTGAAGCTCTGTATATTTCTTAGTGTTTAATTATTTTGGTGAAGTCTTTCCGATGTCATTGCTTACGTTTTTTTAACATATGGGGTTTTCATTTCAGGATAACAATTGAGAAAGATACGAAAGTACCAAATGCTGCTATCTTCACTGTTAACAAAGAGGATCACACTCTTGGAAATATGATTAAAAAGTATGCTGTTTGTTATTCTTTTTTGAAAAAAATTAATCATGGTATGTTTTGTGCAAAAGTCATCTTTGTTGTCCCCATTTTGACTTTTCAATATGACAACTAGTTAGGAAATTTAAGTATTAAAAGAAATGTTTACCTTCTATCTCCCCATGTGAACAGAATTGTGTGCAATGGAAAGCCTTTTATGAAGCAATTCATTTATAATTGTAATTGTATTGTATGTAGTGATGTAAAATACCCGGATATTTATTTGTGAACAGGTGCACCCTGAACAAAAATTTTTGTTGAGGAGAAATTCCCAAGTTACCGAAAGAAAGTCCAAAGTTGGTTACCTAATAATAAAATGCAAGCCTGCCCACACTTTTACATCTGACAAGAAGAGACATTGGGCTAAATTTTTTTTACATACATATTGATTGATGTAAAATTGCAATGCTGTCTCAAATTTTCCAAATAATCAGACATAAAGTGTTAAACTTTTTGTCAGGTCACAGTCACCTTCTTGTGACCACTGTGTTTGTAAGGGAAAATGCACTAACACAAAATATCTGTATTTACATCTATGGTGTCTACAACTGTTTTACCTGAGGGCCGCAGCTCATACTAAGATGAATGTTGCAAGGCAGAGCATACAACATTAAAATATATTTTAATATTTTTTAGAAATTTTCCAGAAGGATTTTAGCTCATACTAAGATGACTCTTGCAAGCTAGAACAGATAGCATTAAAATATATTTTTATATTAGGAAGGAAAACTCGGAAAAATAAAAGGTATGATAAACAAAAATTTTTTGTCATGACTACATGCTTATTTTATTAACATGGAGTATTCATTTATGGGAACCAATTTTACTGAATACAGTCGCCTCTCGACCACTCGGAAGTCCCAAGGTACTTGCTAAAACCTTCAAGTAATCGGTAAATTGAATTATCGGAAGTTCCTATCCCAGTCTTTTCAAGAATAATTTTTATTTTCTTTTCCAGAAATTGTACATAACGTAACACTTACAGTGTTTATATAAAATTAGTTATTAGTTCTACATAGAACTATGTTTACATGCATTACATTTTATTAAGATACTTGGAAAAGGAAATGATTTTTGACTGCTTACATTTTACTTGTTGCATCTTAAAAAGTCATCAGTTAATAAACACAATTCAACATATCCACATTTTTGGAATTTTCCTGATACTGAGTAAAATATTTGCAAAATCTTCATCAGAATCTGCTCAAGCACACACTACATAAACAGTTTGCACAAATGCTTCATAGAACAAGGATACACATACACAGTTGCATTTTCTTCAGCATTCAAAAAATCATTCATTTCGGCCCATTTTACATCAACAATAAAGCAGATATCAGCTGCCTATAATTCCTACATTTCAAAATGCTGTTTGTCCTATATTTTCTTTTTTTCAGTCAATTGTAGGCATTAAAAAAAATCTAAATTTGTCCGAAATCTTCTTTTAAAGACGAGAATCGACCATCCTGATTTCCGAATCATCGCAGAAGCAAAGCAGAGAGCAAACATTGAAAGTTACTTTAAAAGCCTTGCTTAAATAAAAACAAATGTTTTACTTGTTAACAAACACAAGATGGCGACAGTTTTTAAATAATTGATTTTCCAATCCTTTTCCAACAACTAAAATCACATGAAATACTTAGATAACTATCTATTACGATTTGTCTTTCTTATTGTTGCATTAGTAAAGCTAGTTTTACTCATACACACAAAAGAAAAAAAAAATCAGCCGCTTGGTAGACCTCAAGATTCAGAAAGTTTTCAAGTGGCCAATGACCACTAGACTCAAAAAACTTGGTGGCCACCAGTTTTACTAAGTTTCGAAATCAGCGCTCTAGTATGAGAATGGGGGGGAGAGGGTTTAAATTTGTGTTTTTATTTGAAATTCTTGATGGGAACTAACAAATATGAAAGTGATGTTAAAGGAATGCTAAAAAGAAAGATAAATTATATTAATCAAGGAAATATAAGAGGCATTGGGTGAAGTTTAGGAGCTACTGAAGCAAATGGTTCATTCCACCCATTTTAAAGTTTCATAAGAAAAAAAAATCATTAAACTAAAAATAAAGTAGTATACACAATACCATGATCACACAGTGAAAATAAAGAGTCCCCCCCCCCAAAAAAAAAATGAATTGCTTTAAAATCTTTCTGTAAAATATTGTAAATTCTGTGGCAGTAAAAATCAACATGCACTTCTTGGGTAACTAGCTTAATGAAAAGAATTAATTTAAAGAAAATTCGCACGAAAGGAATAGGAAAATTATAGATAAACATATATTTGAATTTCTTCAATAATTAGGATTTTTGAGCAATCACGATTGCTTATTGTTCTCACTTGACTATGTTTGACATTCCTTTGATTTTTCCCACCGCCACCCTCTGCGCCATCACCGTCGACGGGCTCCTCACGATGCTGTACCTCTAGCGAAAGCCGTCTCCATATTCCATCCATGTCCTACACACACGCGCATACATACACAACTACACACACACAAACACATACACACACGCGCATACATACACAACTACACACACACAAACACATACAGGTGCATACACCTACACAGACATACACAAACACATACACACATGCATACATACAGACACCCACACATACACACAACTACCCACACATTCATGCCTGCACACAGACACAAAAACATATGCCTACACATACATACACCCCCCCCCCCCCCCACAGACACAAACATACATGCCTAGACACACATAACCAGTACACACAAACGCATACCCCCACACACAAACACACACGCCTACATACACACACTCGTGATTGCGAGAAACATAATTTGAATTCAAGATGTCAAAATTAATTTTTTATTTTTTGGCATTAAAATAATGAACTACAAACCCGCTTCAAGAACTTCTCCAGTAACATACCATTTGGCATTTACCAAGAAAATCTTTCCAAAAAAAAATTCTTTTTGCATTATTTGAACTAAGAGTATGACGAAACAGGGCGACTACATTCCATACGCAGCCGCCATGTTAGGATAATTATGAAGGGATAGTGATCTAAGGACTGGCTGTTTGGCTTATATTAATTGGCTCATATTATAATTAATCTGAAATATAGTCTAAAATATAATGATTTCTTCATGAAATCATGATTATAGTATGCTAATTACTTGAAAAACAATGAGTAAAGACAAAGGAGCAAATGATCTGATCTTGTGCAAATGAAGGATTCCTTCTTCACTGCATTCTTGTTTATTTTACATGGCCTGACTTGCGTAAGGGGAACATTCAAGCAAATGTAAAATAACCAACATACAGGCAGGCAGCGAGAAAGAACATGCAGCTTTGTAAAATAAACAACATTCAATCGGCGTACGGTCTATCGGTGAATTCTACTGTAAATATTCAGTTCAATGCGTTGGTGTTAGGGAAAAAAATAATCACAGATAATCCGTGGCAGCATAAGATCCGCACCTCAAACTTTGCCTTTTTTAATAGATAATCCGCGAATTATACGCTGGAAAATACTAGATTGACTTACTTTCAGAATTACTCTCCTCATTTACGTCGTTTATCGCTTACATCTTTGTCTACAAAAAATGAAGTAATTTTTTGAGTTTAACAATTATTATCAGAGTTTTCTCTCTTTCTTTGCTCACCATTATTCTTTCTTTTAATGCATCAATGTAAAAAAAAAATTTAATTCTTTCCCATGAAATAAATGAATTCCACAAAACGGAGGCGTGAGGCAGAATCTAAATTAGAAAGTTACGATGTGTAAACATCAAATGAATGATTCACAGGATGTGACGTCAGTGCTTGAGGGGATGGATGACGCAATCTCCTGCTGAGAAAGGATAGATAGAATATTCTAGAAGCTTCCAGGCGGATCTTGATATAGGATATAAGAGAAGGAATTGAGGCTGAATCACTTCTGCTCGCGTTTTTCATCCCTTCGGCTGTAGATAGCAGTTCTTTGACGAACGCTCGCTTATTGAAGCGGCTTCCAGAACTTAGCAAAGGAAATGGCTATTCGTTTTTGCCATGAGTGTTAGGGAATTAAATTTTTTGAAACATATTTAGGGAACTTAAGTTAGTTGCATGCTGTTGAAACATATTATGATTATTTTACTCAGTGGTTGGAAGTAGTGCGCTACAAGTAGTGACGCTACTGTAGTAACTACATTTTTGAGTAGTTTGTAGTGTAGCGCACTACTCTTTAAAAAAAGTAGTGTAGTGAGTAGTTAACTACAAAAAAATAGTAGTTTGTAGCGATTTCTGCAAACTACTTTCAAATAAACTGAAAAAAAAAATCAATGTTCAAACGAATTTGACTAGCGCAAATTTTACACAAGTACATCAGCAGATGCAATGAGAAATAAGACGAATAAAAATACAAGCTAACCTCAGGTATTTCATTTTGACGCCATACCTGCTATCTGTTCGACGCCTTTAGTTTGTTTGCCGTCGTAATTTTTATATTTCACCAATATTTACATTGAAAAAAGCACGTATTTTCGTGAAAATGAAGATATCGGTGATTTCAGGAGTTGAAAATTTGGTGAATTTAAAATATGAACTGACCGAAGATTTAAAAACAAAAATATTTTAGCGAGGCTTAAATTTTTAACAGTATTCACCAAATAAAAAGAAGCTACTGAAACTGTTATAGAAAAGGATGAAATTGAACTGTTCTGGAGGACTTACAACAAATGCGAGCATTACAGTGTATGAGAGTATGATAACGGACATTTTTCTTAGTGTCTTCTGGTGAGCTAATTTATCAATCTTTTTTTTGTTCAATCCTCTTACGGTGTGTTTGTGTATTAGGGTGTCCTGCCCCCCAAAAAAATCGAAAGTTGATTTTTCAAGTTGCACACTTTCTTATATTTTATTCTTTTACGTCAAAAAAAAAAAAAAAAATCATATAATTTGAACAACGGCAACAAGTGCCGATTATGTCTGAAAGTGTGAACCAGCACTTGTGTAGTACTAGGTCAAATTAAAATAAAATGTTTTTCTTAGAAACTCAAAATTTATGTTGATAAAACGTTGCTCCTATACCCCACATATGCACCACAAAAATATTTATTCAAAATAAAAGTCATTTAGATATCCCACACGTGGCCTAACATTTATAATTTTCTTCAAAAAATTAAGTTTTTGATACTTATTTTCAGATATGTAAGATTTTACGAAATTATCAAGCTGAAAAATATAAACAGTAAAGTAGAAAAGTAGGGAATTAGCGTTAAATAGAAAATTTTGTTTTCCTGCAATTTTTGCGTCTCCCACATAGTACTCAAAAATATGGATTTTTTTCAGGTTGAGTTAAATTTTTCATTTAAAATATATTATTTTTTTATTATTCGTTTGTAATTGTTGATCTGTAAATGTGCTTGCAAGTAATTTTTGAACTTGATATTCTATTTAAATTTATATGTTAATTTTTGAAAGATAACTGAAAAAAAAATCAATTTTTTAAATAAAATTATAAATTTTAGGTCAAGTGTGGCATATCTAAATGTTTTTTAATTTGAATAAATGTTCTTGTGGTACATGTGGGGTGTTGGGTATAGGGGCAACGTTTTATCAACATAAATTTCGAGTTTCTAAAAAAAGATTTTTTTTTTCGATTAAGCCTAGCATACAAGTGCTGTTTTGCACTTTCAGGTGCAAGTCGACACGGGTTGCCGTTGTGCAAATTATATGAAACTTTTTAACCGACTTCAAAAAAGGAGGTTATGATTTTGTATTTCGGCTTTTTATGTATGTTTTCGAATTATTCCAACACTACTGGGCCGATTTGAAAAAAAAGTTTTTTTGTTTGGAAGGGTATACTTCTCAGATGGTCCCATTGTAACTTGGTCTGGATCTGATAAGGGGTCCCGGAGAAATGCAAGAAACTTTAAATTTCATACGTCACGGTCATGTGATTTTGCTGTGATTGGTGTATTTTCACACCTAAGGTTTTGGCTTTCTCTTGAACGATATTTAATTCTCGCGGCACATGTATGATTGATTTTCGCAACACTTCGCTGCCTGCTAATTTATTATTATAGGTGTTACTAATGTATTTATTACTGCGTAGCAAAGCAGTAAATTAAATATATTTTGTTGCTTTAATAGTTGAAACAATTACCTTAATATTTTATTTACTAATAAATAATTTTATTTAGGCACTAAACTATAATGTTCTTTAATATTCCAGTTTTTAAATATATTTAGTGTTCAATTGCGGGTGAATTGAATACAGACCACCCCTCCCTCATGATTTAATTTATATTCTTTAATTATATACATTACAACTGTGTATGATTTCTGAAGTTTGACCAATATTCTAGATTTACTATTTCATGATGCTGCCAGTTCAATTTGAAATTAGGGTTATATTAATTAGCAGGCTTCAAAAAAAAAAAAAAAAAAAGGAGGAGGAGATTCTGAACTCGTTGGATTTGTTTTTCCTTTGTACAATGTTCCATAAATACTCGAAGACACCTGTACTCAGGGGCGTGCACAGGGAGAGGAGAGGGACACCTGTTGGCCCGGGCCCGAGCCTAAAGGGGGCCCAATATTTTTATAACTACGGGTGAAATATAGGGTTAACAATGGAGAGGGGTCCGGAAAAGTCATTTATGATGGGCTCCAAAATTTCTATGCATGCCCCTGCCTGTACCGATAAGGAAAATTCTTTTTTTGTTTGAAACGTTTACTTCCTCGGCGGTCTATTGGTCATCAAGTTCAGGTTTGATGAAGTTGAGGGAACTCTTCAAATATCATACTAACTCACATTTAAATCGATTTGTACTTTATTAACTTCGTATATCGTCTCACTTAGTGAACCGGTTTTTATGCTTTTTTTTTTTTTTTTTGTTTAGTGGTGGTTTTGTTTAGGGGTGATTTAACTTAGGTTCCAAATCTTTGATTTACCCTATTTGTTCTTTAGGGAAAAGTTAAGGGTAAAACAATAAATTTCATGCAATTTCCCTCACAAACGATTAAATATAAAACTCATTGATAAACAAAAGCCATAAAACAAAGGTATATACTTTCTTTATGTATAGTTAAAGAAAGTGCTAAAAAAATATATTATTAGGAGTAATGCTAATGAAAATTTTGAATTAAGGATTATCTGAAGCAAACATAAAATTCATTCTAGTGGAATTTTTAAACTTCATCTATAGTGGGGCCATGTGAGGAAACATGCGACTTTTATCACGAGTTACATGACACGTATTGTGAAACATAAATTACAATTTACAATATTACAATTCTAAAATTTACAATTTTACAAATTTAAACTTAAAGCGATTTTGTTTATTTATTTTTTTTTAGTGACTCGTGCATTTGCTTTTGGAAAGCAAACTTTGATAAAGTTGAACAACTAATGATGAAGACAATTTTTTTTGTAATTAGTTACGCATTTGCAAAAGCCTTTCTACGCAGTCGTCGAAAGTCTCCGAGACGCTCGCCATGTTATTTACACCACTAACAAGCAAAAAATAAATTAATTTTAAATAATAAAAAAAAATACCCAGGAACTAAACAGCAAAAAATAACTGATTACACTTACATTCTATTTCTTACTCAAACATAGAAATGAAATTTATTTTACAATTCCAGTACCAAAATCAACTGAACTAAGCACCGAATTATAAAATAAGCACTGATTTAATTTGCTATACGATGAATCATTTTAAACACCTTACTAGTTATATACGATCTCTTAATTTTTAATAACCTTTTGAAATCGAGGCCTCCTATGAACTACTACCTAACGTAACTGAGTAGGTTTAGTTTTAAAGACTAATTTCGCGTATAGTTAAATTAGTGTTTAATTCATAATTCGGTGAGCTGTCAGTTGCGTTATATAATTGTTTATAGGCGGCCCCGACTTCAAAAGGTTATTAAAAATTAAGAGATCGTATATAACTAGTTAGGTATTTAAAATAATTCATCGTATAGCAATTTAAATCAGTGTTTATTTTATAATTCGGTGTTTAGTTCAGTTGATTTTTGTACTGGAATTTCATTTAATTAAAATAAATTTCATTTCTATGTTTGAGTAAGAAATAGAATGTAAGTGTAATCAGTTATTTTTTGCTTTTTAGTTCCTGCGTATTTTTTGAAGGTGGTTTTTTTTTTTTTTGAATTTAAAAGTAATTTATTTTCACGATTGTTTTTACACAAGAGGAAAAATACAAGAGTGAATGCAGTTTGAAAAATTGACTTTCATTTTTTGAGGGACAACCTATTTTGTATGCTTTGTATTTACTTATTTTTTGGAAAGTAGTGAAGTAGCGACTACATTTCAGAAGTAGTTTCTAGTTGCTACATTTTAAAAAAAGTAGTTGTTGTTGTAGTGAACTACATTTGTAACAAAGTAGTTGTAGTTCGTTGCAAAAAAAATGTAGTTTTTCCAACCACTGATTTTACTATTTACAGAAGTTATATAATTTACAGTTGTTAATTATTATACTGTTCAATGAAATTAGTTTTAATTGACTTCTGTTACTTCAATCTTTGATGAAACTTACACATAAGATAAGAAGGCATCTACTAACCTGTGGAGTTGACTCTATTTTTAGAATTATGAGAGTTTAGCTCGCGTGTTAGGCTAACAGAAACGTTGTGAGGGACACAAATAGGTACTAACTCCAAGGTTTACTGTCGTGGCTAAACATTGTCCACTCGTATTTCCGGGTCAAAAAACAATCTTTCCCTGATCCCCTCCTCCGCTCCAGCGTCTTTCCTAGTGTTGAGAGGAGATCTTTGGAGGAGAGTGTTGAGACGAAATGCGAGCTTTTGGCTCCCACTCCCCCCCCCCCCCCCCTCAGTGCGGAGAGGAATTGAAACTATGTTTCTACCCTCCCTCAGCTACTCCAGTTAGTCCTCTTTTTTTTTTCACAGTTTCGTATTTGAAAAATAGTTATAACTAAGTTCGGTCAATTTTTTCCCTGTGATATCTTTTCACAGAAGGAGTGTAAAGAAACAATTTTCTTACGAGTCAAATGATGAGCCAATTCACGATCCAGAAAGAAATTATCGCATACATTTTTTCCACACTCTTTTTGATCAAGCTATTATGTCCACTGATGATGGACATAATAGCTTGATCAAAAAGATGTGTCTATGATTATGTGTATGGCTTCAAAGCTGTCGTAGACAGCCTTTGAAACTTCGACAGCCTTATCTGTATAGAGTAGGTCCACTGGGTCTTCTAAGCCGATGTTAAAAAGTTTGGCCTGGATTTCCGGACAGCTGAAGATGTGTTGACCAGACAGTAGGATGTTATCTGGGCAATGAGGATAAAAGTTGGTGTAACTACGCTGTCCGTCCGCAGAAATCCTCATCCGCTTTAAGTGATTTGTCCTAAGTGTGGTTATAGTAGTCGTTATGGCTCTGTCACAGTTCAAATCCGGAATGGAGTTTCTTTTAGCTTGTTGACCAATTAGCCTTCGGCCAGCAACAGCGTTGGCGTCAGCGATGGTTAGGGAGTTGGATGGCTAAGGAGAATTACGGGATGCCTTTGCGAGCTCATCGGCCTCCTCGTTACCAAAAATATTTACCTGAGCCGGCATCCATTGTAAAATGCAGGATCTTTGGGCAACAATGACTTTGTTTGTGAGCTCAATGATCTGATGGCTAAATTGACATTTGCCCTTCTGGATTGCCTGCAATGCTGATCTGCAATCAGAGAAAATGATGATGGAACTCTGGTTCTCTCTAGAAAGATAAATCTCCAGAGTGCTTTTCATGGCGACGAGTTTGCATGTGTAGTTCGAGGCTATTTTCCCAATAGAAATACTGTGGCATTCCTGCACTCCGTCTGGTCGGATGAAAAAGACTCCCGCTCCTCCTCTATCCAGATTAGAGTTGGAGAGCCATCTGTGTAGGTGATCGTCAGATCTTAAGTTGAGGTCATGACTTTTTCACTGGTGTGGTTGCCTTTTTCTTTGATTATTGCTGTGGGTCCTTTCTTGGTGCAATGCTGCAAGAGATTTAAATAAATTTTAGCTTGGGGGAGAGGGCACAAGATGTTGTAAAGCTCTTTAGAAATTTTGAAAGTCTCATATTTGAGGTTGATATCATTCCTTATATCATGATCAAATTTGAGGGTTGAGGATCTCTTCAGCCTGCACTTTCCACTCCACGCACCAAAGGTTCTACTTGAGATATGGCGATCAGCAAGGGTTTGGATTTTGTTGGTAAATTTAATGGTTGTTAATTTTCTTCTGCTTTACAAGGGGTCAAGGCCGCATTCCTTTTCAATTTTGATGTTATTTGTTGAAGAAACAGCGCCAGTGATGATTTTAGAGGCTCTGTATTGAACATTGTCAATCTTTAACAGTAGGCCTTGCCAATGCCCATATGGGTGCTGCGAATTCAAGAACAGGCCTGACGATAGAAGTCTAGGTATTCTTGACAGTTTTTGAACTTGATCCCCAGGAAGCACCACAAAATCTTTTGAGGATGTTAAGTTTGAGCTTCTATTTTTCCTGTCTATTGAGAAAACACAAAAGTTTGTTTTGTCTGGATTAATTTTAAGCTTAAGATGTTTGGACTAGATTTCAATGCCCTTCATACAGATATTAAGTGCTCTTTGTGAGACTTTGAGATTTGAGTTGGTGTGCCAGACTGCAATATCATCGGCATAACAGGGAACGTTTATTTCTTTATTGATGTGGAAGTCTATTGTATTCATGTACAGAAGAAAAAGAAGAGGGCTAAGTACTGAGCCCTAAGGAACTCCAGCCCAGGTATGGTGAATGGTGGAGAAATCGCCATTAACCCTGACTTTAAAGCTTCTTTTCCTGAGAAAATCATTGATCCAGATTAGAGCATTTGAAGTAATGCCTGTTTTGTATAGGATGTTGATCAATTTGCCTCCAGGCTCTGTCAAAAGCAGCCGAGAGATCAAGTGCCATAGTAGTTTTCTTATGGAGTTTGTTTTGGAAGCCGTCAATAATCGATTGGCAGAGATAGAAAGCTGATCGACTATGCTGTGATTGGCTCTATATGCGGTCTGGTATAAGTGCAAAATATTGTTCTCAGTGATCCAATTCATCTAAGTGGCAGAAAGTTTTGCAGCTGTCTGCGACAAGCTTTTAGACCTTCATAATCTGTCTGCAAAATTTCGAGCGTAGTTTCAATAAAAATAAAAAAATAAATGAGTTTTTTTGAAATAAGGAAGGAGATGCCCCCCCCCCTTCCCAAAGACGATGGCACACTTCCCTAAATTCTTTGAAGCACTCCCCTCTCAAGAACGAGACTTCCCCCTGAACTGAGACCAAAATCTTTCTTAAATTACCACCCCCTAAAAGTTTCAATGGTGCAATCTGATGACCCCCACCCTGTCCTTGGTAGACACTTGACATTTGCAAACATGCGTTGGCTATTGAACAGGGGTCTGTCCAGGATTTTTCACAGAGTCCATTTTATTTGTGAAAAATCAAATAATTTTGCGTGGGAGGGGGGACTTAAAACAAAATGTCAAAGTGGGTGTTTTTGTGATATTTTTCTTTTTTCCATTAATAATATTTATTTTCATTAAATAATTGAAACAAAAAATAAAATTCTAGCTGTGGGTGAGCATTTAACTCTTGAAACTCTTAAAACTCTTCAGAATTTTGTTTAAAACTTCTAAATTTCGTGATTTCAATAAAAATATAAAAGGAGAATTTATTTGTTTACCTTTTAACAAAGCATACTAAACATCAAAAATTCGGTTTTCAAAGCAGATGCAAAGTGATCGCAATTCTCAAAGTAAAGGTTCCAAAAGTATAAAAACGGCTCATAAATGAATTAACTTTTTAAAAATTGTTTCAGAATTGCCTTTTAGAAGCCTATGATAAACCGATAATTAATATAGACACCAGGGTTGGCTTTCTGCCGGCAGAAACTAGTTTTTGCCATGCCAGTGGCAGAAACTGGTTATAACCGGTAAAAACCGGCAGAAACTGGCAAAAACTAAAAAGTGTCTTTAATAACTCAAGCAATTACTGAATGATATTCGTTTAAGTAAACTAAAAAAATTAACTTCATTTCATCATTTAAAAAAATAAACTATGCTAGTGACCTTGATTTAGTTCAAAAAGGGAACATTTCAATTGCAGATGCTTGTAATATTTGGATTAATCTAACAAAGGACGAAAATCACATGGATGCTTAGGAAAGAGGAGTGACTTACAGAATTAAAACAGGAATCAGATTGTAATGTGCTTGCTTATATGGTTCATCTCAATTGCTTGTGATTGAAATTATCGTGTACTTTAAGAAGAAAGTGCCAGAACTTTACTTGCCAATATTAACGTTGATTATAATAAAGCAAAGCTAATGTCACAGCTTTGCAAAACAAATTGGCCCCATTTCTCAAGACTTATTTGTCCCAGTCAAATTTTTATCACTACTCCAGTTACTACATAGTGGAGCAGTTTTAAAAAATATGCAATAGATGAAAGTTTCGCAAATATTGCTTGTTCCTTGATGCATTGCCTGCTAGCTCTTCTGTTGCAAAAAGTCTAAGGCTTCTCGTTTGTGCATATTAAATTGAGAAACTATTTAGATTTTTGAAATTTAGATTTTTCTTTTTTCAAAATAAATGTTTGTTTTCGGTAAATTTTGTTGCGTTTGTTTCTTTTCTTTCTTTTTTAAATTCACATAATAAAGCAATTTTATAATAAACTCAAAATAATTATCTATTTTTATGTGCTGGGGTTGATGCGGGTTGTAGTGTGTGATAATGAAATGTGTTATGTTTTAGGAGAGAATAAATAAATAACAAAAATTATTAATTATCGAATATTAAAACAAATTACGCACAGGGCCGCTAAAACTCTAAGCACGCCCCTGCAAAGTGCAACCACCTACTTGCGGGTTCTGGGTAAAGTGCAGTAAAATATAATTGTATTTACAAACAAAGAGTTATATATTGCACATTTATTGTAAAAAAAATTTTCATAACTGGAATCTAAAAGAAGAAATAACGCAATGTGCAAAATAAGCTGATAACATCAATTTTTGTTTAATTTCATGAACTTTTGCATCTTATGAGCGAACTAAAATCTGTAAAAGAACCTAAATATTTCCAAAAATATATGAAGAAAGTATTAAAAGGAAGCTGTAAGTTGTATTAGAACAAAAATTTTGAACATTTGGATTTTTATAAAAATATTTGAAAATTTACCCTTTTTTACCTTTTTTTTCCAAACTTTGCTGCCAATGCAATCTGAAGACATAAATATTAATTTTTTTCATTATTTTTATGTTTAGGGTGGCAATACACAACTTTTTTTGCTATTAGAAGTTTCTTTTCGAAAATTTCCTCTTTTCGGCCCACCCTAATATCTGTCCTTGGTATCATGCATGTTGGCGATACTACTGCATGGAAATATGCTCATATATTGGGAAATACCTTTTCTTTTTTCATTCTGTAATCATAAGTCAATTACATGACGAATAACCATTTAGACAACCAAATATTCATTGATATTACATTTTGTATGCCAAGCAGTGTTTATGAGGCTTGTGACTTTGAATGTTGATTGTATATTATTTTCATCTTGTCTTTTCCTTTGTTTCAGTCAGCTTTTGAAAGATCCAAATGTTCTCTTTGCTGGATACAAAGCACCTCATCCTCTGGAATATAAATTTCTTCTGAGAGTTCAGACTGTTATGGAGTATTCTCCCCAAGAAGCTTTTTCTAATGCTATTACTGACCTTATTAGTGAATTATCTCTTTTAGAAGAAAGATTTAAGGTAGTTTTTATTCTATTCTTGAAACTTAAGAAACTAATTATTGGTTGATTTTACAAAATAAAAAAATCATGATGCAATTTTTTAAATTTTTATAATAAGTTTACTCTATGTAAATAGTCATTTTGGAACCTCAGGGAGCAGGAGGGGGATTCTGTTTTGTTTAGAGTTGATAAATTTTGTTTATTAGCCAGGCTTGGCAAGTTTTTGACATTTCATTTTAATCAGTTTTAAGCAAGAGTTTACCATTATGTCAAAAAAAAACATAGAATTCAATTTCTTTCAAATGGTACAATATTTATCACTCTAAAAGGTGTTATAAAAGTGGATCTAGAAAAATCTACAAACTCACACAAACAAGAAAAAAAAAAATTAAACAAAATGCATTTTTGTCTCGCTATTTAACCAGTAGGTGGGAACATTGAGGCACAAATAAGTTTTGCATTAGCAAACTTTGAAATAATCTAAATTTGCCTGGAAAAATATGAATAATTGTAGTAGTTTGAAACTGTATTATCTTTGAAACTGGTTAATTCGCCATTTTTTGTTGAATTTTGGAATGTCTTGAACTCAAAGGGCTATTTTGATCTCATCTCTTTTCTGCTTGATTTTAAGAACTCTTTTTTTGGGGGGGGGGGGGGGATTTCCTCCTTTTTGCTCTTTGATACTCTCACCCCTATGATGTGAAATTTTAATATTTTATTCACTGATAATGGGATATGCCAGTCGATTGCACATCTCTCTGCTTTTTGAAAACAGTGATGCATTTGCATGTGTATACATATGTCTCATGTACTGTTGTCCCCCCCCCCTGGAAAACTTTTAAATGGTATACGTAAAGCTATCTAATCATTTCCCCGATAAGTCCTTAAAATTTTTTTAAGACTCCTTAAGTCCTTAATTTTTACTTTTAAAAATGAGTATGAACCCTGTAACAACGTGATGCCTAGACTAGTTTGAAGTGTTAACTTTCGATGGGTCAGTGTGATGATAATGGGATGTAATAACAATCACAAAATATATATTTAGTTGTCAATAACGAAGCCGCTACTTCCTTCTAAAGAAATTTGTCTTGTGGACAAGGAATTCACTTGCGTCAGCTCTAAAATTCGTTACTCGTGGAAAATTTGCGTTATAGCCATTTTGCGTAAGTTGAATCGCGTTGTAGCGGGTGTCGACTGTACTTTCATTTTACTGTAAATTTAAATAAACTTGAATGTATAAATGTAAATAAAAGCTTTTGATTGCTATCTTAGGTGATTGGGAATTGAATAACAGTGTTTAGTGATATTTTTTTTTTAATTTAAAAAGTCAGTTATTCCTTATGAAGTAATTAATGTACATTAGCAATGCTTTGAATCAGAAAAGTGTTTAACTGCAATTAACATATTACGTTAGATAGCAGATAGTTTCTTTTCAGACTATTGGTTTGTCTGTCATATCATACAGTGAAAAATGTCCAACATTTTGCTTTGCATAATGGGTATACAGGATAGTAGGGATGGTACATTACTTCATTTAAGAAAGAAAAGTGACTGATTAGTACTTTAAAGTAAAAACCTTTTTTTTTAATACTTCTATGTTTTGAAACATTTCAGAAAGTGATTGCTCACTATAAATCCCACGTATATGCCATACAACTGAAATATGTCTATTCATGAAAAAAGTATATGCAGCATGATTTAATACTGATACTATTTAAAAAGTAATGATGGGAAATTATTTTTGATACTACTTTCCTAGCTGGACGACTATTTTGCAGACTATTTGTCATTTAAGAGGCTACTAAAACGACTATTTTTAGGACCATAACTCAGTGGCAGTCCTGAATTTGTTTGAAGTAAATCCACCTTTAAGTTCAGAATTTATATTGACTTTTCAGTTTCCCCGTAGGTGTTAAGGGGATTTGAACTGTTCAAAATTGAAACGGAAAATTGTTCAAATCAAAAAAGTATTTTCTATGTCTGTCTTCATCAAAAGCTTTTTCCTACAAAGTTTGTTGAAGCAAATTCACCTTTAAGTTCAGAATTGCCTTGAATTTCCCCGTAGGCACTAATTGTTTAGTTTTTTTGAACTGTTCAAATTGAACGAAAAGTTGTTAAAATAAAAAAAATGAAATGTAGGAATGAGGTGTCCTTGCCAAATCTTTATTTCACACATTATTTCGGGGAAAGAAGGACCGACAGACATTTTTCCCCACCTCATACCCATCTGTTAAAATTTTAATTTTTTCGATACATATTTAATTATTTTATTATAATTGTTTTGTTTTTGTGATATTTTAAAGGTGCATTAAGCCTTCTTTAATGCTTTTTTCTGGTTTCTCTGACATTTACTGGGAAAGTAGGCTAAAAACTAGATACTTTAAAAAAAACATGTGTTTGAAGTAATTAGGAGGTGATAGATACACAATTTCATATAAATATATATTTTTCTCAACCTTAGTATAGTTTATAAGTAAAAGTGTCTCATTATGAGACACCATATTTTCTGTTTTTCTAAATAAATTCAACACATGTTGTTTTTTGTAATCATTCAACCCTCACTTGTGCTTTACGTACTGTTTATTATACACATATGAAATAAAACTCCCTCCATTTATATTTATAACATTGAATTGTATTTTATGTTTGTGTCTATGTTTTGAAACAAGGTGTATGAGCAATATTTTGATGGAAGAAGTAACTATTTGAATACAAGTCTTTGTCAAATGCATTTATGCAATTTGTTTTTGTATAAAATTATGTATATTTAAAAGAAAAAGTCTTAAGTTTAAAAAATGCCCCCCCCCCCTTTTTGTAAAACTTACAGGCAATTTTAATAAACTCATAATCACCCCTGTATTGGTATCTTTGTGTTAAATCGAACTATTCAAGCATGGGCGGATTTATGGGGGGGCAGAGGGGGCAATGCCCCCCCAGTTTTGGAAGGACTTTATGTAGTAACAACACATTTTCAATTTTTTTTTCTAAAAATCATTATTTTTTTTCTTCTTTGACTAGTTCAGAAGGGCATGGGTGGATTTATAGAAGGGGGCATAGGGGGCAATGCCCCCCAGTTTTGGAGAACTTAAAATAGTAACAACACATCTTCCCAAAATCTTAAAACAAAAAAATCATTATTTTTCTTTTTGAATAGTTCAATGAAAATGAAGGGAATAGGATGGAGAAAAGAAAAAAAAAACATTAAATACAAATAGTAAAACTTTCACTCGGGTGCTGAAAATATGCCTATATTCACTATTTTGAACTGAAAACCATTTGGGCAAGTGTATAAATGAAAATATAGGCTAAACGAGCTATGCATTCAGCTGCAACACTTATAATAATTGATGATTATTTTTAAATTAGAACCTAAAACAAAGGGAACCCCCTCCCCATTTGCGCTAATAATGTTTATTTTCAATTTGCGTGATTTCAAAAATTAGATATTTTGTGTTGTTACAGACAAAAGATTTTGGAGAACCTTCTGGAATTCACACGTTCTTATTGGTAAATTGTAAAAATATTTTAACCGTAAAAACTGAAGAATTTTCGTAAAAATTACAAAAATCTGTAGGTAAGAGTGAATTACATATAGGGCCGGATTTGCCTATAAGATAAACAAGCTATAGCTTCGGGCTACTGTTTGAAGTGGGTCCGTAACTCGCAAAAAAATTGCATGATTTGTTCCTTGAAAAATGGTAAGTGCTTGAAAAAACTAACTTTATTTTCAAGTGCTTGAAAACCTTGAATATTTGGAAACGTGTGGCTTACAAACCTCAAATTTTAAAAATTTCTAACAAATGCTAGGGGGATGAATGCCAAAATATGTCAAATTCAGCTCCTTGCTACATCCTGCATCAAAAGTGTAAAAATCATGGTTCTTTCGTTTGTAACATATTACTTGAAATAACTTTTTGT
This sequence comes from Uloborus diversus, assembly GCF_026930045.1. NCBI lineage: Eukaryota > Metazoa > Arthropoda > Arachnida > Araneae > Uloboridae > Uloborus > Uloborus diversus. Next base: position 139,655,469 of record NC_072731.1, read on the forward strand.
GACTCACATGTTTCATATCTTGCTATTTATTTAACCCCAAATGCAGTATTTTGGAAATTCTTCTGTATTGATTGCTTTTAACTTGCTTCTACTGCATATAGTTGATCTGTTTAGCCCAGAAAAAATGATACACTACATCTATTTCTTTTCGTTTTCTGCACTGCTTATAATTTTAAAAAAGCTTGTTGTAATGAGAGAATTCTTTTGTTTATTTTTTCTTTTAAACTTAAAATAGCTGTTTTTTTATATAAAGTTTGAATAATACTGTACAACTGTATAATCTAGTACTCAATTTCAGAGACTGGAAAGTGCAAATGAGGTGCCTTAAATTATTAAATCTTCTAAAATTCTTGAAAAGAATTGGCGAAGTATAGCCTACAGGGCTCTTGTGCCAAAACACCCAATCTAACCAACCAAACCTTGAAAATAATTAGACAAGTCTTTGAAACTCCTAAGCAAAGTGTGCTTCCATTTTATTTCTTATCAAGTGTATAAATTATGAATTGTTCTAATAAGTAGTATGTTACTCTCATGTTACATATTTTCTAAATCTGTACAGCATTTCTTTTAAAGTATTAACTTACATCACAAAGCACATTTAAATCATGAAACTTTTTTAAAAAAAATATTTGTCTATTTTTCCCCGAGATTTTTGTCTGTCCAATTAACCCTTATAAGGCTTCAGAATGCAGAATTTTGTATCCATTTTACAAAATTTCCTCCGGGGGAGAAGCCCCCGGACCCCTTAAAATTGAAGATTCTATATTCCACTTAAAAGGGAGCCCTGCGTCGCTCTCTTGATACCAGTCACCTCTCTTAAGGTCAATTAAAAAAGGACAACATGAAAACACACCATTAATAAAAAACACAAAAAAGGTAAAGCATGGCCTTATGCATCACCGGAGACAAACTAAAACATGGGGGAGGGGGCAAATTAAAATGCTGCTCACAAAAAGGAAAAAAAAAATCCTGCCCCCCCCCAAGAACTCAGTCCTAAATCCGCCTATGTATTCAAGTAAAAACAATATTTCCAAGCCTTATTAGGATCTTATTTGAAAACCTTATAGCTCATAATTAATATTGCTCATATGGATAATTTTCAACCTCAAGCTTTTTAAATGTTAAAATAAACTGACTAGTAATTGGTAATAAGGGATAAAAGAAAGAAGATGTACCCCCCCCCCCCCCCACCCGAATGCTGATGAATTCAATAGATGAATTAAAATGTTAAAATGTGTTTTAATTCTTTCTAATGAAAACTATTGATGAATTGTATGAGTTTTAGATGTAAATTGTAGTGATTAGATTTTCAATTTGCCTGGTTGGTACTTCTGTAAGAAATTGTATACATTATTACTTTTAGAATAGGCACATAAAAAATAAAGTGTTATTCATTAATTGCCAACAAGCAATATTGAAGTGAAAATGTTACTGTTATTTATTAGTTGCTGTGTGCGCACCAATGTAAAAATAATGCGAATTTAATGATCATGCTGCAATCCTTTGATGGTTTTTTTTTTTTGGTTTTCAATTGCCAGTCATGTATATAAGAACATTTCCTTGAATTATTTAAATATTACAATAAAACATTTTTTGAAGTTTTCAGTTTGTTTAAATGACTAATACTGAAAAAATGCATATTTTATACAGTAATAATGATCTCACATTTTTAAGCTACTTTTAGATTTATGTGTACAAATTTTCATTTGTGCATGACTTTTTTTTTTTTTAATCGTAGGAAGCTGTTAAAGAAAAACAGGAGGGATTGGATTAATTTTGTACATGTAATGGTCATCTCCAAAAGAAGTCATACATTATTTTAAAAGCAGTGAAAACAATGTAAATTTAAACTGACGGATTATTTTTGTGTATATAATAAAGTGTTAGTCTTTTCTTATTTGTAAAAAATATGATGAATAAAGATTTTTAAAAAACAAACTTTTATTTTATTGTAAAATTTAAATTTATACATGTGTGAAAACTTACTTAAAAATAATAAAAAGATATTAAGGGGACTTTGACACTTTGGGTTTTTTAAAACCACTTTGATCACCAAAATATTAAAATGAAAGGAGAAACAATTCCAGTTTCTATATTTTAACTCGGAAGCTATACAGTAGTTGAGTGTTTGTGATCTGAAAGTTTTGGGTTGCAGTTTCCAAAAATTTTTGGCTGACAACGCATTCTATACCTGAATAATTATTTTAAAAAAAAACCTTTTGATATGTTTTTTTAATGATTTTTTTGTATATATATTTGAAGAATTTTTACAGTGGAGGAGGGGGGGGAGGGATTGAGCGTCTTCATTGTTTTCGAAAATTTCACACTGTCTTCAGGAAATTTTACTTGAATCCGCTATCACCGCTCACTGCCCTGGACCATCCCCGCAATTTATTTTGGGGGGTGGGGGTAGAAGATCTTATTGCCATGAAATAAGTTTTTTTTAGTTGGTTGAGTATTGAAATTTTAAGTTACTAGTATAGGCTGACTATTGAAATTAGTTTACTAAATTAGCTCCTAAAAAGCAAGGGTTTTCCTTTGAAGTCTTTTTTTTTTCTTTCCTTATGAGACACCATATTTTCTGTTTTTCTAAATAAGTTCAACACATGTTGTTTTTTGTAATCATTCAATCCTCACTTGTTCTTTACATACTGTTTATTACACACATATGAAATAAAACTCCCTCCATTTATATTTTAACATTGGATTGTATTTTATGTTTGTGTCTATATTTTTGGGACAGGGTGTATGAATAATATTTTGATGGAAGAAGTAACTATTTGAATACAAGTCTTCCTTTTCTTAGTATTACAATGCTATATGTGCCAACTGAATGCATTCACAATATAGAATAAATTCCTCCTCCCCTATGATGTACCAACAAGAAAAGACGAATGGGTGTTGGGGGAAGGGAGCAAATTTTGCATTGAAGCTCCAAATTCCAAAGACTGTGAAGTTCTGGAGCCAAACAAATTTAGGTACCTCTGACGAGGAAGCAATAATCCCAAAAAAATGAAAATTATTCACGCAAAGCTTGACGACCATCCCAATTTCCGAATTATCACAAAAGCAAAGCAAAAATTAAAAGTCATTTTAAAAGCCTTGCTTAAGTTAATTACAAATATTTTATTTGTTAACACACAAGATGGCAACAGTTAAAATTTTTAAATCGTTGAGATTTTTTGATCATTTTCCAACTATTAAAATCACATGAAATATGGAAACAATAATTTTCTGCAATTTACCCTTCTTGTTGCTTTAATAAAGCTATTTTATTTGCACGAAAAATTGGCAAAATCAGCCTTTCTTGAAGCGATTGGTGCCAAAATTGAAGCAACGCCTGTTTACGTGTAGGTTCACATTTATCCCAAATTTCATCTAAAACGTAGCAGTACTTCAGATACAGCACTCGCAAATGAACAAGAAAGAATGTTCGATTGCACCACCCGCAGATTTAGTTACATGATGACAATAAACCGATTGACTTGGAAGCAATCATTGTAATTGGGATTCATTTATAACTTTTTAAAAAGATTATTTTAAATAATTTTGTGAATTTTTTTTTTCATTTAATAGCCATATTGAAATCTTTATGTACTTGCAAAATATTTTAATTTAAGGACTAGAAATGTTTGCTTTGTATTAGGTTTAATTGAATAAATTTATTTGAGATAAATTTAACTTTTCTGATCAGATTAAGGAAAATATTATTGTTAATTAATGTTTAAGCAAATTTAGAGACAATTTGATAAATGTACATAAATTCTGTGACTTCTTTTCATAATTTTAAGTTAAAAACATACACTTATTGTATTAAATGTAATATTTTTTTGTTGTCCAGAAAAGGACCAGGTAGAGGCTACTGAAAATCTGGTGAACTCCAAGCTTGGCAGCATGCTGGCTAATGCCGGGTAGTACGGCATTATTTCTTGAGATACAACAGTCACATAAATTGTGAAAAACATTCGATTGCTCAACCCCCTTTTCAGCTATTGGTTCCAAAATTGAATCGGCACCTGTACCGGTTAGAAGCAACACATGGACCAAATTTTGCTTGATTCTGCCAGTTTCTGCAGGATAGCAGGCACGCATAACTGAAGAAATGTATGATTGTTCCACCTCCCTTGGAGGAATTCGTGCCAAAAACTAATGGGCAAAAGTTAACTTGGAGGCACATATGTGTAACAAATTTTGTTTGATTTCATGTAGTAATTTTTGCTGTAGAGAAGCTACAGAAATCCAATCACACAAATTTTTAAATTAAGACAATGTTTTTAAAAAACAGTCGAAATGGACTCAAATGTTCGAATCCTTCGAAAATTTGCACGAAGCCAATACTTCAGGGTGGCGACAGATCAGGGAAAAGAAAGGGAACTTTATTAATCAGGGAAATATCAGGGAATTTTGAAAAAAAAAGGAAAAATTGATTTTATGAAGAAAAAAATTTTTTTTTTTTTTTTTGCTTTACAAAATTAAGTACTTTAATTTCCTACGTATTATCCGCCAATTATTTGTTCAAAAAAAAGTAAAATTAATGAGGTGCCATTATACACTGCCGCATATTTGTGCATCTTTTTTCCTCAACGTCAAAGTATTGAATCTTACTTATTAACCACAGGATGAACTTCCTAAGTGCTTCTGTGTCTGTTAGGTTGTTTATTTTACCTAGCTTGACATTTCCTTTTACGCTTTCAATGCTACGTAAAATAAACAACCATACAGGCAAAGAAGAAGCTTTCATTAATGCCTTAGCTCCTTTGCCTTTATTCCATTGTCTCGAAGTAATTAAGTACTGTAATCACGATTTCAAGAAGAAATCTGTGGTTTTTGAATTAATACTATAAAAGCTTAGAAGTTATTACTTCGCGTTTTTAATTTAATTGCTAAAATTGAACTTTCAACAACAACAACAACAACAACAACAAAAAACTTTTGTTTGCCGTTATACTATTTGTTGTCACCCGCAGTTTATAAAACTTTTCTTTTCTTTAGACTTAAGTGAGTCTTTAATTTTATAACCAAGTTGTATTCTTCTTTTTAATTATTTTGAAATTAACTAATTGCTTTTTTTTTCTTTTTTTTCTTGCATTTCAAAGTTGTTTGTTACAAAAGCATTCTAAGATTTTTTTTTTCGTTACTTACTGAAATCATTTGAAATAGAGTTAACTTGTGTACTTAAGTAAATATCTTTATTTTACATCGTTAAAATGCTGTATTCATTCATTAAAACCTATGTTCTTGATTAGAGAAAAGCTCCCGATGAATGGATGTCAAATGGTTTCATCTGTTTTGCATAAATATGTCAATTAGTTATATAAGAATAACTACATTGCTTCTATTCTTTCACTATTACTTGTTATTCTTGCAACAATTATTATACTGTTTGAAAACTTAGTTCAAAATAATTTCAATTACTTTTTAGTTCTATCATAAATACACATACGTTTTTAAGAGTAATTTTAATAGTTTCTTAAAATTCTTATGCTAAGTGGTTTCTGGAAGTGAAGTATTTATTTTTTTTAATGTTCTATAATCTTTCCATGTATCAAAATATAATATACTGTTTTGTAGGTTCCCCCCCCCCCCCCAAAAAAAAAAAAAAAATCTTTTTTTTTTTTTATTTTTTTAACCATTTTATTAAAAAAGTAGCATTTTTTTTTAAATATATCTTTAGTTCAACACCTTTACACAACTTAAAACATTTAAAATACTGTATTTTATACAAACATACAATGGATTTCAAGTAGAGCAAAGAAAGAAAACCATTATCATTGGTAACGTAAATCAGGGAAATTTGGTGAACTTAATCAGGGAAAAGTCAGGGAACTTTTTTTCACAGTTCTTGTCGCCACCCTGTACTTTCTTCTATATATTAGACATAGAAGACATAAAATAAGTGACTGAAGAGAAGTACGTGTAAGAATGTGTTTCTCTCTTGAATGTGAATGACAGACAGTACTTCAAGGTTCTATATTAGATATAGAAGCTTGAAGTACAGTCTGTGATTCACGAGAAATTCTCCTTCTACTATGTATAACAAATGGTGATTGCCATGGAAACTTTTTTTTGTGATTTTGCCCGTTATTCGTCCAAAATACTCTTGTCATTCTTTTTTAACAGATAGCTTTCAAATTAAATATGATAGAAACATAAAGATACCTTGTTCAGGAAACTGACAGATACAACAGACAGAACAAGACGATAATGCAAATCTTCTTTTATGCAAATCTGTGCATGTATTGTTTTGCAACATTATATTTTAATAAAGCTTCTTTGCCCCCTAACCTAGGAAAAAAAACTGTAAAGACTGATTGAGAGACAAATAGTTGCACTTTAAATGTAAACCAGCTTTATAAGGGTTATACGCATTCAAAATAGAACTTATTTCTGAGCTTCTTACTTTCACTTCCTTGCTGCTGAAAAGGAGCAATTTGAAATGGAAAAGGCTAATAAATTTCTTATTTCAAACTTTTATTTATTAACTTCACATTGGTTTTTTAAATTCAAAATTATCTGCCAATGTGGCTAAAGTATGGATAAAATGAGTCAGAAGCTTTACAGATGAAATATATGGCTATTCATGTCGGAACATTTTAACGGGTTCGTCTTTTCTACCACAAGAATATTGTACGAAGAGAACCATCAATCGACACAATACCGATTTCTATACCGAATATCATGAAAACCGCAACGAGCAATGATGAAACGGTTAGCGATGATTTTCTGGTTAATTTTAAATGACAAATGGAGGTGTTTGTTATCAAAACCAGCTCAATCCACATTTTAAAAAATGCTAGGGAAACAAAAAAAAAAAAAAAAAAAAAAATACTAAATCAGGCTACATAATATATCTAAAAAGGATTTTTAAGTGAAACTTTTTATGTGAGGGCTTTAAAGTTCTGATCTGCAACCTTTTTGTGTGACGGAAGTGACAAAGTTGTTTTTTAATTGTTGTCAAAAACAAAGAAAAATAATAGTAATTCTAAAGTTAAAATACTCCCGCTTTTTAATTTTGGCAAAAGCAATGAAAAATAAAGTTAAGTTTTGTGTAACAAATTGATTTTAAGGCTGAATTTCAGCAAGCCTATATTTGGATTTTGTCATTAAAATATACAATTTTGTTGTGAGTATGCGCAAGTCCGGCGCAGAAAGAACAAGTGTGTATAGAGTGAGGGAAAACATGCGGGTGAAGTGACGCTTCAGAACGTAGAACAAAAAGCAAAAGGTTTCACTTCTATTGTGTATCTTTACGACACGCAATTTTTTAAAAGATAACTTTTCCATTATAATTCCCTTTTAATTGATGTTGTATCTCAATTTGATGCCCTGCACTAGCCTGTACAATTAAAATTGAGAGTTGAATAAGCAATTTGAAAATGCTGTTATGTTAGCTATACTTTTCAACTGTTGCTATATGGTAAAAAACATAGGTTGAGCTGATTATGAAGTTAAAAAAGGTGTTTGGAACAGCAGTTTATGACTGGATTGAGAGAGATTTGCTCCAAATTGCTTTCTAGCTTGATAGTATTGACAAAGAAGTATGAAAATAAGAAGAAAAAAAAAGACTTTTGAAAATCCATGCATTGAGCTGGTTATGGTACTTAACGCCTCAATTCGAGGAATAAACCGAAAGCTAAGTCAGTTATTCATGGAACAATACTCATCCGTCATCAATGGAAAATTTCTCTCCTCTTGCTGGACAAGAACATCTTACATCTCGTGCAGCCAGTTGAAATTTCTGAATCTATTTTTGACTATATTGGCCTATTAAAAGTCATATCCCCAAAGGATTATCAGGAGGGATTTTCATTCTGTTCCTTCTCCATGTACGTCACAGGAAGCACTGACATATTAGTATTCATTTGTGCAAAGTTGGCGGGGTTGCTCTGCAGCAGTGTCACATTGCTCAAATCAAATTTTATTCCTTGTTCGTGGTACTGCAGGGCTAAATCCACAATGGATTTGTAATTGTCTAAGATCCGTTTTATTGGTTCGTCGAACAGCTCGAAGCTAAGGCGCTTCTTGGCACGGCGGAAGATACCATCTCGGTTCCGAAGAACGCACTGGAAGGTGTTCCACGTGACGTTTGCTTCCAGAAACTTCAAGAGCTTTATTAGTTCTCCTGGCAAATCAGATGTAATGATTTCGTACCGCAAAACAAGAAGAGGTCCTTTGAATTGAAGCCAGTCTAATATACTTTCCATCCACAATTTCGAATGGCTCAAGACAAAATTCTGCCAAGCTGTAAAAGAAAAAAGGGGAAAAAATAATATAAGAAAAATAATAGAATTGTGCTTAAAATATAATATTTGATATCATCATTAAATGGCATCTTTTTACTTTGCAATTCCATGTGCTACTTTTTCTAAAAGGTATCTCAAAGAGAAATTTTAAATTATTTTTTTATTTTTTGAAGTAAAAGTGTTTTGTTTTTGTCGAATGTATAATGTTAGTTAATTTAGATCAGCGGTTCCCAACCACCGGTGCCTCTACCCTGAAAACCTTTTGCGAACCCCAAGGGGTTCGCGAAAGGTTTCCAGGGGGTTCGCAAAAAAAATATTGTAATGGCGGAGTTTTACCATGCCTGTTTCTGATGAAATCTCATGTTCACGCGGTTTCAAGCAAATTTTGCTCCGTTTTTTATTTATTAGTCTCTCGCACATCCAATGCTCTTATGATTAAAATATTTGCTTACTTCCTGACATATTTACATTAAATTATTTAGTCTGTCATTGCAAAGCGTCGGTTTCAGCTCTTCTATTGAGAATGATAGCCCTGAAGTCATGCTGAAAAAGCTCTACTTATGAATACAATGTCTTCAAATGAAATAATTTGAAAGCGATCGTTTCCTCAGAAGCTTTTTATCGGAAAGGTTTATTAAACTTGATGAAAACATTACATAGAGCATATGCGAGCGTCTGAAATATTTTGATGTCTTTACCATGAATTTGAATCTGAGAAAGAGCTATCGCTCTGCTCTTGTGTTGAGTCAAAAATGCATAGAAATGAGATTGTTTGTTGCTGTAATTTTCACATTAGTTATTCTACAATTTACTTCGAGCTTTATTGTCGAAAATGGAAAAGAATAGCTAGCAACCCAAAAATACCGAATGTAATATTAAAAATTAATTACTGTAAAAAGTTTCCGTGGGTGAAAGTTTTGCAGTGTGAAAATCTATGCGGAAGTTTGTCTGTATGGATGGATGTTTGTTACTCTTTCACGCAAAAACTACTGAATGGATTTTGATGAAACTTTACAATAACATAGTTTATGTATCAGAATAACACATAGGGTAGTTTTCACCCCGTTATGGGGAGCAAAACTCCCCTAGGGGGCAATAGAACCCAATTTTAGTATAAATTCTCTAATATAAGGATGAAAAAGTACTTGCACTTATTAACTTTCCTTTTTAATGAAGTTGAATATGTTTCACTGACTTGTGGTCTGGATGCTGCCCCATTATTACATGAACGAGTTTTCTTCAAACCTCACTTGTGCTCGTACACCAACAAGAGCTCCCAACACCCGGAGTATCTTAGACAACTTGCTTTGGAGGTTATTCACCAAATCCCATGTGATGCATTGCAAATATATACTGACGGTAGCAGGAGTGACGGCGCTATCTTCGGTAGCGGTGTTTATATCAGAGACGGAAACGGCATTAAGATTTGTATTAAAAACCCCGATTTTTGCTCCGTCTTCCGGGCCGAACTTCTAGCTATTGAGGAGGCTCTGAATTATTGCGTCACAGAGAGTGTCAGTACTGATATTTGGATCTTGAATGATAGCCGAAGCTCTATTCGATCAGCATCTGTCTGAATGGTGGAAACAAGGTGACAAAACGACTCTGAACATAATCCAACATCTAAAACACTTGAGTAAACGTCTCACCATTACTTTTCAATGGATACCGTCACATGTTGATGTATTTGGAAATGAGATTGCTGATGGGCTGGCTCGTCAGGGGAGCCGAGAGATCTCTCCCCATAACGGATGTCTTTCTTTTTCAGAAATTGCAACCCGTGTTAAGCAAAGCATCAGTTCCTCTTGGAGACAGCCCCCTATTTATGAATGGTACAAAGCATCCCGCGTTGGCGCTGCTTTACTTCGGGCAAGTAGTAGAGAACAACAAACCGTCCTAGCCCGACTGAGAAGTGGACACACTCGAGCACAGCGACATGTGGCTGGTATTAAGGTTTTCCCCTTGTGCCCAAAATGCAATTTGACTCAGGCTGCTCCCGCCCATATTTTCTCTTGCATCGGCTGTGACCTGAATCAGCTGCATTCCGAACCTTCTGCTGTTTTGGAGGGACTTTGTTTGCACGGCTTCATGAACTTGGTATGATGTTTCTGTCTGCCAAGTGGGACAAGCAACAACAACAACAACAACATTATATGTCCATCGAAAGCTCTGATTTTTCTGCTGAAGATGGCACCTGTTCCAAATTTCTAAGTAGAATAAAAAACGAGTTATGAGCTTTTTAGTTCCATGTTCGAAGGCTTTCCTCAACACAATATAGTATTTAGGGTATCATCTGAACTCCTTGTCGATAGCGACAATTGTTGTATTGTTGACTATTTTTGCTTTTCATCTGACTGTTCAAGGCTTTTCTCAAGTGAAATTTTAAAGTAAGATTTTTTGCACAAGATAGGCAAATAATACATGAATTTGGCTGATTATTTTCCAGTTTTACGCAACTTTGAGGCAATTCATGTTTTTTTTTTTTTTTCAATTTATTTGTGTTGACTGGCTGCTTGATCGATCAGCAGGAATCCCGCCGAACTTTTTTTGCGGAATCATTTCAATAGCTAAGGCATGTGGCAATTTTTTCAATTGTCGCTGTTTTTGAAGCTAAAAACTACGCGAATACTGTTTCTCGGTTTTCCTCATGTAAGCAAAATATCGCCATTTCTTTAATATTTCTTTCTTTATATCATTTGTTAACATGTAAAATGATCCGCCAACTAAATTAATCAAATCCATAGACAGCACAAGTTTGCGTTCAATTTCAAACACAATTGCCAAACTTTACTACTTATTTTGGAAACATTTCGGATAGCATCATTTCATGGTCACCAGAAGTATCTAAGTATTTGGCGACACTCAAGGCCGTATCCAGAAATTTTTTTCGGGAAGGGCCCGGATTAGAGCACATTGCCCTAACACACACACACACACATATAGTATACATAGACACACCAAACTCATAAAAATGTTAACATAGAAGACTTTTTGTCTCGATTTGTCTCTCTCCACATTTTGGACTGTTGTTATTTTATTTTGATTTCTTATTATTTTTCTTATTCACCTTGTAGTGGTAAGGATAACAGGAGAGTGTCCCTTTAAGTCGGATGTAGAACATCCATAATTTCAGGAGGTCTGAGAGTTTTTCCCCCGAGAAATTTTTGAAAAAAAAAAAAAAAAAAAAATCTGTATTTTGAGGCCTTATATTAGGTAATTGAGACTACAAAAATATGAAAAAAAAAAACAGGCAAACAAAGTCTTTCAAAAGTTATACATTCTTTTGCAAATCAAGATCAAACAAAATAAAAATTGCTTGCTCGACAAATCATGGAAATTAATGGACAGAGAAGAAAAACGAGAGAGGAGAAAAGAGAAGCACTCAGTCATCTGCTCATATCGGCTTTTAGTGAAGTTCGTTTTTGATCACTAACCCTACTCCTTTTTTTTTTTTTACATTTAATGCCCTACAGTATGAAAATTCTACAAAATAGTTTAAAAGAAATGGTGTAGACATTCAGAAAATAAGAACAGAAGAGTAATATTCTAGCCATTTGGACAATTCATACTTCATTTTCTTGATAAGATACAAAATTGAAGAACTTTTCAAGGAATTTCAAAAACTTAAATAATTTTCAGACTCTCGAACAGTTGAAATTATTTGAAGCTCTTTATTTACACTTTTCAGAAGTTGATTGTACAGTCTCAGAAAATGATTATAACTTTGTAAGACACACCCGTTTTAAGTTAAAAAATAAATGCAACGAAATATTTCTCGAAATAAACTTTTTTTTTCAATCACAAGTAGTGCAGAAAATGAAAGAGGAGTAGAGTAAGTGTTTTTTTTTTTTTGAGCAATCACGATTGCTTATTGCTTTCATTTGACTGTTTTGATGTCCTATCATTTTTCCCACCGCCACCCTCTGCACCATCACCGTGGACAGGCGGACTCCTCACGCTGCTGCTCCTATAACGAAAGCCGTCTCCAGGTTGCATCCATGTCCTACACACACGCGCATACATACACAACTACAAACACACATACATACAGATACTTATACATATACACACACAAAAAACTACACATACACGCACAAAACTACCCACACTTTCATGCCTGCACACAGACACAAACACACACAAACACACATATCCCCCCCCCCCACACTCGTGATTGCGAAAAACATAATTTGAATTCAAGATGTCAAAATTCAAATTATTTTTTCCCCTCATACTTAAGGTATTAACAGTATGCAGTAGAGGTAAGAACAAAAAAATCAAGCAAAAACAAAAGATCTGCCATGATACTGAATTCGGCATTAAATAAATGCAAGACATGAAACATATCAGTCACAAAAATGATCTTGAAAATTATGCTACAAAAACGCGAGAATCGTGATTTTTGCATTTTTTACTCAGGATGTATCAAGGAGCTGAATTTGGCACATCTTGGTAATAAGATACTCGCCATATCGGAAAATAGGGGACCAGCCTTTGGGGAGTCCCCGACTCGAAATCAGTGCAGTGTAAGTTTTATAAGAGTTATAGGGGGAGGAGGACAAGGTCGTGCACAGAGGGGAGAAAGAACACCTGTTGGCCCGGGCCCGAGCTTAAATGGGGCCCAATATTTTTAAACCTAGGGTTGCAAATATGCTCAAACAATATGGAGGGGGCCCAAAAAAGACATTTGTGACAGCCCCAAAATTTCTGTGCACGCCCCTGGAGGAGGAAGTGCACAGAAGTCAGTTTGGTTGACTTGAAAAACAACGAACTGACAAAGGGCCTGCCTTAACCCTGGACTGCCCTGAATTGAATTGGGAAAGAGAGCAGGAAGTCCTAATTAAAGGTCTAAATTTCAAGTGTGCCTTGCGGCTTAATGAGAACTAGAACTGCGTTTTCTGTATTTCTTCAAAATATTATAAATTTTGAATAGTAGCAAAATTAAGAATAAAAAAAACTTAATCATTTTCCTTTTCTGACATTAGGAATTTAAAAAAAAAAAATTAAAAAAAAACCCCTTCTGTTTTACGGTACAAAACATTTTCGGTTTCGGGGGGACGAGCGGGCCCGTCAGCCCCCCCCCCCCCCCTCTGGATACGGCCCTGGCGACACTATCTCTTCGATAAAATTAGTAACACACAGTTTTACAAAGTAGAGAGAGGGAGACTTATCCAAGGTATTCCAAAATGATTACTGCAAGTTTCGTAACTTTTTAAATCGCAGTAAGGGATTACGGGCGGCTACATTTTTTTTAAGTTTGTACTTCAATAACAATATAGAGAAGATTTTAGAATATGTTAAAAAAAAAAAAAAGGGTAAATCGTTTTAAACAAGTGAAGTTTAAATTCATATTTTGGAAATTCCTCAAATTGTATATTCTTAAATGTCGTTTTTTCGTTTCTAAAAGAGTGCTATTTTGTCCATCGTATTTATTGCCATTTTACTTTTATGGGTCAGGAAAAAGCCCGACGTCAAAGCGATGTGTTTTGAGTTATTTCAGTTACAGAAGAAAACGAATAAAAGTAACTATATATTGTTTCTCATAATTATTACACACCCAGGCAACGCCGGGCATTTTTGCTGTGTACAACAATCTGGTAACTAAATAAAGAAAGTTATTAAATAGAGTCTGCCCCTCTACCCCAAGTTACCGTCGAAAAAAATATTTATTTTATTTCCAGGAAAAGCCAAATAGATGCAAAACATTTTCTTTGTAGCATCTTCTGTTCGGAATTAAAATTCATATATTTTGAATGTAGATTAAGCAAACACTTGACGCAGTTTTGTAAACTTGGCAAGTCAAATGGCACTGTAGTCCTTTTTCCAATAAATAATGAATTTGGATTATTTTACATTTTTACGCTGTTTTTAATTGCAAAAATAGATAATGAATTAGGCTGCATTCGTTGAAGAAAATGAATTTAATTGCAAAAAAAACAAAGTGACATTTTAGAAACTTATTCGGTAGGCAGAGTTATGATAATGCGGTCGGGACGAGTGTTCAAAAATCTTAGCGCTACAGTCATTACAAAATTTGCATCAAAATGTAAAATCTTCGCCAAACTAACTTTGGTAAAAATATCGTTAAATACTATGTATAGGGTATTGCAGTTAAAATTAATCCATCAAATTTATGAAACAACACGCTCAAATAACATTATATAAAATTAATGTTGACGAAACTGGGGAGAAACCATTTTTTGCTAACTATTTGACCTCTCCCTGCGTTGACCATTAACTTGAATCGATTGAAAAAAACTACATCAACGTGAGCGAAGAGGGCCGTGGTAGCCTGATCGGTAGGGCATTGGACTCGGGGCCGGAGGGGCTCGGGTTCGATCCCCGCTGGTCGAAGACCCACCGTCGTCATTAAAGGGGACTGGGCAACGTTAAATATGCTCGTGGTCTCAATGTCCTCCAAGTGAAACGATACCTCTGGGGGTGCTAGTACCAGGTAGCTATTAGCTCTTGGACTAGTTCTAAATTCTCATTAACTGTTCGATCCGGTGATGGTGCTGCCATCTATCGGTATATAAAATAATGGAGGCAAGGCACTAGTATGCAGTCCTCGACAAAAATACAGTTGTAGTCAGTTCTGACTCTTGAATAGAAATAGAAATAGAAAACGTGAGCGAAGTCGCGGGTAGTTAGATTATTCAATAATATATAAACATTTTATAAAGTGTACGAAGACTTTTGTGAGATAAAATTTCCGGCACTTTTTGGTTTTTGATTTTTAAAAAATTAAGTTTTAATATTTTGTAAAAACTTTTTATGTAGTTTTGTTAAAAATTGTTCATAGATCTTATAATTAAATACCTATTACGAAATATTAATTCTAACCAATGGATTAGGGCCTATTTCGTTGAAAGTCGTAGGTGTACGAAGACTTTTGGTAGCCATTGTATATATGCGGAAGTTTGTCTGTATGGATGTACGCAGAGCCGTGTCCAAGGGGAGGGTTTTAGGGGTTAAACCCCTCCCATTGAAAAAAAAAAAAAATATGGCAAATGAAGAAAACGATCGACTTAAATTAACTTTAATGTGAAAGCCTGCGTTTAACGTTCTCCGCCCCCTTTCTCTCTGAAGTTTTTCTGTTATTTTAACTCAGTAATTCTGTATTTTTTCCCCTCTAATTCAACTCAGTTGGACCTAAACGCTTGCATTTCTTTCTCTCATAACTTAAAAAATTTTGCATAACATTCAAATGTTATGTAATTTACAACTGTTAAAACTTTGCCGACTGAAATAATATTTTGGAAAAACTGTGGTGGTAGAACCGTTGAATTAAGTACCATACAAAGCATTAATATTGCTTATTGTAAGGAGGTAATGATGAATTTGGCATGTGTTGCAGCTATGAAGATGTATTAGTGATGGTGTTTAGTAATGTAATTTGCATCTACAATAAGCTCGTTCTAAGCATTATTTCAGAACATAAAATCTGATATGCATTCTCTTGCCTAAAAAGAATTCGTCTAGAGTTTGTAATACTTGTTGCAATAAACCGCATAGTTAACAGATTTAATTAAAAAGATACAAACAAACAAGGTTTGATAAAAGTGAACCTGTAAAATGAAGGAATTCTTTGGTCACTTGAGCAGCCTGAATTATTCTTCTAGGGGAGGGGGGGGGGGTACATCAGGACTTACAGGTGCATAAACGCCATACCGGGATCGATAATTTGTAGTAAAACTAAAGGTTGTGAGGGATTGAATTCCCCCCCCCAGGTAAAATTAAAACCCCTCCCTTTATGAAAATCTGGACACGGGCCTGGATGGACGGCAGGTTGGCGTGTTATGTTCATGAAGAAAACGAAGTTACACAAAAGTAACACATTTATTCAAACATTTTTGGACAATGCAAGAAGGGAAAAGAAAATGGTAAAAATTCTAAGGATTATCTACACGTGATTCGTACGAGTGCGAGTGAGTGCGAGTAACTTGGCCAATGACAACATGTAGCGCTTCACTTCATTTCAATAGCAAAAAGTTAAGTTGTCAATATTTGTTGCCGCATACTCCCCTCCTAGTGTCAACGATATCTTGCGGGAAAATGCACATGACGTCCAGAACGTGTAGTCCTTGGTTGAACCATTGAGAAGAAATAGATGGAGAGAGTGCAAACCTACTATCCGGATACGGCAACAGTACCATGTGACCTGGGGAGCAATTTCGAGTTGACCGTAACCGCTGAAGAAGTTTTCATTAGCTGAAGTCATGCATGATAACAACCTTTAACTATAGAAGGGAAAAATTAGATTTATAGTAATAGTGCAGCATTCTAGCATAGTAAACCGTGAGGAAAAAGCCACACCAGGAGGTCCAGTAACTTTTCTCTAGCATCCACGAATGTTTTTTACTTCTAAATAAGGAAAAAATAACATTTATATGCATTCAACGAGTACATATTCCACAGTTGCCTATAACTTTTAAATTTTTGTACATATTTTATCTATAAAAGTTATAAAACATTGTATATCTTGAGTGCAAATAACATTTTAGTTCCATAAAAATACTTTTTATTTAACTAGTAATTATTTTAACGGCTCTTAAGCATTTTGTGTACATTTGCTTTGTTGGCGAGTAGCTTCTCGCCAAGCTCCTGTGAACAGCAGATGCGCAAGAATCAAGATTTGCTATTTTTATGCTTCCCAATTTAAATACTAGTATGCCTGCGTATGAAATCATTTCAAAACATTGATTACAATACATATGAATCCATAAATTTTCTGTCAATAACAGAACACTTTAAACTATTTGTACATGCCCGTCATTTCAGGGAATAAACATCAAAATACATGAAAAATGCAATTACAATATATTTTAAAATCCGGAAAGAAGTGGGGAGAGGGAGTTTGAATGATAGGACTGTATTTGTATCCGTTATTTATTTATTTATTTAATATTATGCGGTAAAGGAGTTGGAGCCAGAGTTGCTCTGATTTGTAGCCCCGACTTCATAATAAGCGCCGTCGCGTCGTCTGAAAAATATTTAATGCCAAAAGAGCGATTGCGTGCCAAAACATTTGCTATGGCTCCCTCCATTAGTATTCCTTCTCAATGGGTTGAACAGTTGCTTCATCCTTTGATGAAGGAGTTGTAGGTTTCAATGAAGAACCACTCGGTGAGGTAATTGGTTTATGTAGTAGATTGGGTTGAGGCTGGGGAGTGATGCTCTGAGAAATATTGAAATTGTTCTGGGATTGAGATGAGGCTGATTAGCAGTCTGGTTGTACTGTATGCTCGATTGTTGTTGGCTAGCGGGAGACTGCTGGGATCCGGCTTGTTGCTGATGCGGCTGCTGTTGTGTTTGTTGCTGGGGTACAGGTTGCTGCTGAGGCTGTTGCTGTGGTTGTTGCAATGCTTGTTGCTGCTGCTGTTGAGCCTGTGGTTGTTGTTGTTGCTGGGGCTGTTGCTGTGCCTGCTGTTGTTGAACTTGTTGAGAGACTGGAGATTGCTGTTGTTGTAGCTGCTGCTGCTTGGGACCAGGAGGTGAGTGACTAACAGGAGGGTGAGGTGTTGTACTAAAATTTTGTGGAACACCAAGCCCATGAGGTTGATTTCCCCTGACTGCTTGACTTTGCGGCATTGATTGATGAGGTTGTCCAACAGGAGTTTGAGGGCCAGAGGCAAAACTTGGTGGGATGCGAAGTGCAACTTTCGCAACCTGATTTTGTTGATCGGGAGCAGTCATCGCTAATTCACAGTAGTAGCTCTAAATGCAAAAACTTACTAATCAAAGTCCTCAGGAAAACAATGACGCCAAATGCTTCATTAACACGGCATTCTTAAGGCTGCATCCAGATAACATTATATACATACACTTTTTTTAATAAATCCTCAGGTCACCAATTTACGGCAGGTTGGCGTGTTATGTTCATGAAGAAAACGAAGTTACACAAAAGTAACACATTTATTCAAACATTTTTGGACAATGCAAGAAGGGAAAAGAAAATGGTAAAAATTCTAAAGGATTATCTACACGTGATTCGTACGAGTGCGAGTAACTTGGCGCAATGACACATGTAGCGCTTCACTTCATTTCAATAGCAAAAAGTTGAGCTGTCAATATTTGTTGCCGCAGATGTATGGATGTTTGTTACTCTTTCACGCAAAAACTACTGAATAGATTTTGATGAAACTTTACAATAATATACTAGTTAATAACACATAGGGTTGTTTTCACCTCGTTATGGGGGGCAAAATTTCCCTAGGGGGCGATAAAACCCAATTTTCGTATAAATTCTCTAATATAAGGATGAAAAAGTACTTGCACTTATTGACATTATATGTCCATCGAAAGCTCTAATTTTTCTGCTGAAGATGGCACCTGTTCCAAATTTCTAAGTAGAATAAAAAACGAGTTATGAGCTTTTTAGTTCCATGTTCGAAGGCTTTTCTCAACACAATATAGTATTTAGGGTATCATCTCAACTCCTTGTCGATAGCGACAATTGTTGTATTGTTGACTATTTTTGCTTTTCATCTGACTGTTCAAGGCTTTTCTCAAGTGAAATTTTAAAGTAAGATTTTTTGCCCAAGATAGGCAAATAATACATGAATTTGGCTGATTATTTTCCAGTTTTACGCAACTTTGAGGCAATTCATGTTTTTTTTTTTTTTTTTTTTTTTCAATTTATTTGTGTTGACTGGCTGCTTGATCGATCAGCAGGAATCCCGCCGAACTTTTTTTGCGAAATCATTTCAATAGCTAAGGTATGTGACAATTTTTTCAATTGTCGCTATTTTTGAAGCTAAAAACTACGCGAATACTGTTTCTCGGTTTTCCCCATGTAACCAAAATATCGCCATTTCTTTAATATTTCTTTCTTTATATCATTTGCTAACATGTAAAATGATCCCCCAACTAAATTAATCAAATCCATAAACAGCACAAGTTTGCGCACAATTTCAAACACAGTTGCCAAACTTTACTACTTATTTTGGAAACATTTCGGATAGCATCCTTTTATGGTCACCAAAAGTATCTCAGTATTTGGCGACACTATCTCTTCGATAAAATTAGTAACACACAGTTTTACAAAGTAGGGAGGGGAGACTTATGCTAGGTACCCCAAACGATTACCGCAAATTTCGTACCATTTTAAATCGCAGTAAGGGATTACGAACGGCTACATTTTTTAAAAGTATACTTCTATAGCAATATACAGACTATTTTAGAATGATTTTTAATCACGTGAAACCGGTGTGTTTTGAGTTATTTCAGTTACAGAAGAAAATGAATAAAAGTAACTATATTGTTTCTCACAATTATTACACACCCAGGCAACGCCGGGTATTTTTGCTATGTACAACCATGGCCCCACTGAATACTTAATGGCCCCACTGAATACTTAAAGGCCGTGGCAATCGCTGAAACTCATGGCAATAAAGAGGGCGCCACTGGCTACCCCTGTTTTTTGCTTCCACTTGGTGTGATTGTGAGCGTTGGCGCTTTGGCATCTGTGAATACGTGATTTCTCGACTTATTATCGGGCGTACGTAATTTGACGAAAATTTTAATTTCAAAAGAAGGAATGAAGAGAAAAAGCGCTGAATAAACATTGTATTACAAAGTTGAAGAGCATTTCTTATTGTTATTTTAATATCATATCAAACATTACACGTAATAAAAAATTTAAACTAAACACAGAAAACATACGATTTTTTTAAAAAAATATTAATGCGTAATTCTTAACTATATTTTTCAAACGCTGTTTTTTTTTTTTTTTTTTTTTTGAAAGCTTTGCAAATAATTTTCAAATTTTTTTACTGAAAATTCCCTGGGGTTTCCTTATTGATACAACAGTTCTAAGATTGATGATATATGGCAGGCAGCCCTCATTTCTAATTTTACATGCTCATTTACATCCGAATTTTTTCTGCTCAATAAATTACATCGAAAAAAAAAAACACACGCTCCGCAATCTGTAAATACATTCATTTCTCAAAACTTGAGAGGGTCATTCATTGTCACTTTTGACCCTGATGGGGATTAGAGAGGGGGGGGGGGGTATAGGAATTTACGTTAACAATTGCCATTCTTTTCGCTCGTAATGTACTATATATTTTACAACGAACAGAATTTCATTAAAAATGTACGCTTGGGAACAGGACCGAAATTTAAAAATTTCCAGGGGGGTGGGGCAAAGGTTTTGTGTTCGAGAAAAAACAACAAAATACGAGCAAAATGCCTAATTTTGGTATGTTGGTAAAATTTAGGGGTGTCATAATTGCCCCCTCCCCCCGTGATATCCCCACTTGACAGGCCTGGTTAGGAATATTCTTTTTCAAATGAAGAAGAACAATAGAAAAGTTAAAAATATGATGGCAATTTAAGAAAAAACCATATATATATATATATATATATATATTACATATATATATATATATATATATATATTACATATATATATATATATATATATATATATATATATATTACATATATATATATATATATATATATATATATATATATATATATATATATATATATATATATATATATATATATATTACATATATATTATATAATATAAATATATATATATATATATATATATATATATGTGTGTGTGTATAATCGCTTGGAATTTTTTCCTTTTCTTCTTTTTTTCTCTTCTCTCTTCTTTTTCTCTTTTTTTTTGAGACTAACTTTTCGGGGGGGGGGGGGTTGTCCCCAAAACCCCCCCTTAGCTACGCCCCTGGTTCTACGACGGGTCCGTGGTTCTAGCACCAAAATAATGTCATTTATCTTTTTTAACTTCCATTTTTAGCACATCTCATGCTATAATAACTTTAGTGTAGATTTTAGTAGTGTATTAGTGCACAATACGCATAGAAATGCACAAACGTTTAGTGCATAAGAGCTGTTTCGAAAAAGTGCAGATTTTTTTTCTTACGAAAGGAAATTCATAGCATAATCAAAAAATAAATAAAAATAACATGGAGCTAGAAAAAACTTTCATTTTACCGAAGCTTAGTTTTTATTTATTTTTTTTTTTTAAATGTCCGATTTTGAAAATAAGGCGTGGTCTTTATGATGTCACAAATGATGTACTTTGGCGCATCTGTTTTCCGCGTTTCTACGTTATGATGATCCAGAAACGAATTACATATTGCACTCTACGCTTACTATCAATCATATAGTTGCCAACACATGTGAGTACAGAAACTAATTGAATATTGTGCTCTGTGAGTGGCATCAGTGAATGGCATTTCATCATTTGTGATATCATCGACAGAAGCGTAAACAGTGAAAGCGCACCGATTAATGCATTTTTTTAAATATTAAACTTAGTCAAGTTATTTAAAAAAAATGGTCACATCCTATGATTTTAAAAATGTTCTTTCAAAAAAAAAAACCCCTTAAAATTTCGGAAGCGACCCTGTTGCTTCACACGCTTTGAGCATTAAAAAAAATGTATATATGTACACCCAATCCTCTTTTTATGCGGTGAATAGGGACCGCATAAAAAATTGTGTAAAAAAAAAAAATGCTTGAAATTTCACCAGTAGCTTTCATAAGTATTCCCAACTGAGTTAAAAAAGTTTTTTATACGGTGGATAGGGACTGCATAAAAAAAGTCTCACGTAGAAAATACCCAAAATGTTATATTTAAACGAAATCAAAATAAACCAAGCGATGATAATTTTGCTGACTCCCGAAAAATTTCCCGAATTAAGAAATTTTTGGAAAGTCACAGTGACTTCCCATAGGATGCCCCTGTCGACCCTTGATGATACTACCACGCACTCGTTTGATAAATAATTTTCGCTCGTTTTATAAATAATTTTTATAAACTACACACAAAAAAAAAAAAAGACCGCACAAAAACAGGTTTGGGTGTACACACACACATCGGAAGGCGCACAGACCGGAGAGCGTTCACTTCAGCTCAGGTTCTGTCCCCACCCCCAGGCTCCCACCTTTACCTATAGCATCCCAGGTGCTATTACTTCAATATATTTTTCAATTGTTATAAAGTGTTCACGCAGTAAATAATCTTTATGATAAAGGTCAGATTCGGCCATAAAACATTTATCTTATTTACTGCTCGTATTACCTATTCTAGAAAATCAACAGTCATATTATGACGGGTGCAAATTTCTTGGTCATTTCCATTTCATTCCATCTGTAGAAACAAGAAACCCAACGAGTAGGATTCTATCGCAATTCAAGATCGTGAATGACTTAATTCGAACTCAAGAAGCCAAAATTCAAATTATTATTATTTTTTAAAATTTATTTTT
The DNA here is from genome assembly GCF_026930045.1 of Uloborus diversus. Lineage (NCBI taxonomy): Eukaryota > Metazoa > Arthropoda > Arachnida > Araneae > Uloboridae > Uloborus > Uloborus diversus. Next base: position 139,677,970 of record NC_072731.1, read on the forward strand.
AACATTTAGCAAATACATGCAATAGGGAAAGAAACTCCTCAAATATCTACACATGAATTTGTAAAACTAATTTAAAAAAAAATGGGGAACAGATTATTTTACAAAATATATCAACACTGTTGATATTTTGTAAAATCCTAGCAGAGGAGAGTTCCGCAAAAAATTTATTTTGTCCTTGCAAAAGCAAAACAATGATATAATTTTTTTTACTTGACATTTTTAAGATATTTTTAAACATACATTCGATTTGCGATCGAATGTAAAAAGACCGACGAAAAACTTCGATTTATCGAAAGTTTGACTTAACGCTAGTTTTGGTTTTTGATATTTTAATATTAAAAACCGTCGAATACTTTAATTAACATGTACATATAACAGACAAAATTACAGAACTGAAGTTTTTTAGCACAATATGCACAGTTTAATCAAATATATTGATAGGAAAAAATCAAAAGCATGTAGGAACCACTTGAATAGAGCTGATTCTACTTCAGGAAATGTGCACTTCTTCGTTCGTTTCAAATTCGGATTGCAAGTGAAGCTGAAATAATTATTCTCCCGTAGTCACTTCTTTCTTTCTTTTTTTCGTTCTTTCGAAATAAATTTCGAGTAATCTTGGAAAAAACTTCGAGTTGAAGGAAGTTAACTTTGAGTTATTTAGAATACTTAGAATGAAATTAAAGACAAAAAAGTCAGGACTTGATAAAAACTTCGAGTTATAGTAATATTTGATCTATCGGACTTCGAGTTATCGCAAATCGACTGTTTTTTTAAGAAAATTAAAATATTTAGCGATGTAAAATCCCGTAAACATTGAATTCTAGTCATAAAAAACTGTTTCCTACACTTGAAAAATGAATGAGAAAGGGGCTTTGAACTAGAAACTTTAAGAAATTTGATCGCCAAGTTTGGCGAAAATTAGGATATGAATTTTCTGTAGGAAAAATAAAATATACACACACAGTAGACCGTCAAGAATCCGCAGGAGTCTAAGATCTGCTTACAAGTTTTTGTAATCTTGTTCTAATTGTATAGCATTAGGAGCAACTCTAAATATCTAGCATTTCTCAAAATAAAAAAAGGGTGGGGAGGGGGTAATTTTCCGTTATAGGTACGTAGTGGTGTATTTTTTAAGCTGGCGATTAGTTTCAATCTTATTTATTGTCAGGGGCTATTTCAAGTTACATAAAGTACTTATTTGGCGATACCATAAACTATTTTGTCCTTTTAAAAACTTATAAGCGAAGCAAGCCTAGAAACAAGATCAAAAAGTCCATTAAAATAAAAGATAATACTCTGAATAATTAAGTTTCCCCATTAAACGTAAAATAATCCAACAAATGAAACACAAACTATAAATGAGCTTGTAAAATTAAATTAAAAGAAATTGCCAAACCAACTTTAGATGCTTCATTTACGCATTAAATAATCAGCTGAATAACATTACTGATTCGATTCGAATTGGTTGATTCGGTATATTTCTGAGCATCTTGCGAAATATTGATGTTTGTTTTCTGTTTCATTTATTAATTAAAATAAACAAGCTTTGAAACTTGTCGTTGATTGGTTGATGCAACCGTGGCTTGTGGCGACTCCTTGCGGTTAGAATGGGCAAATATGAAGTTTTATAGTTTTTCCATCTAGTGTGGCTATGTTCAAGTGCAGAAATAGTTGCCCCAGTTTAACACAGGAAAGTCAAAAATTAGTACAGTGCAATTAGACATGAACCTCAACATCCAAAGTAAAAGTTTCCCGTCAACTCCAAATTGTTGTATACTGTCCACATAATGTTTGGTAAAAAGTTACACCGTTTTCAGCGTCGGGTTTTGGGGAGAGGGGGGGAAGAAGTTGGTAAATTAGCAGTTTTTATCAGTTTTTTCGAAATATTTAGAAAACTATGGTGTTTAGCGCGAAAAGTGCAATATACAAAATAATCTACACTAAATTACGAACAAAATGGTCCTAAACATTATTTTGTTAAGTGAACGGTTCCAGAGTTACGATGGGTGTAAAAGTAGAAAATTTTCGCATTTTTAAGATTTTTTCGAAAATACAATTCTAATTACTACGTAAACAGAAATAACTAAACAATGTTATCAAAAAGTAATATTGTACAATCGTATTTTAGTCTAAAAGAAACTAAGAGGCACCACATGGGATTAGAAACGTAGAAATACTGGGAACGAGAACCGGTTTTCTGCAATTTGCGTGAATTGTGATAAAGCACTTGAAGTTAGACTACTAGCTTCAAAAAAGATTGAGAACAAAACATTCAAAGGTACACTTGAAAAGAAAGTTAGCTGTTCAGTCATTAGCCTCTATTACCAAGTCTATGATAATTAACAACACCACTGTATGTGTGAACCCTAATACCAGGAGTGTTTGTGATCCGAAATTTCAGAAATTTCCAAAACTTTTGGGTTGACAACACATTCTAAAACTGAAAAATTATTTAAAAAAAAAAAAAACTATTTGAAGAGTTTTTACTGGGGAGGGAGAAGGGTCGAGCTTCTTCATAGTTTCAGAAAATTTCACACTGCCTTCAAAAAATTTTACTTGAACCCACGCGCACCCCTGTGTAATACTCTTTCACATCGAATGGTGTGCACTGTAAGAAAATATGAGAGACTTTAAGAAATACTGTCGAACCCCCTTAAGTGAATAGCCATTTTGCCACGAAAAAATATTCTAATAAGCGGGTTATCCAAAAACCGAGATAAAAGCAACCACATTACATTGGTTTGGTGCATTGAAAATGTATTATATTAAGCGGGATATTCTTTTAACCGATATTCTAATAAGCGGGCTCGACTGTATTTTAATTCGAATTGCGTGCATATCCTCCACCCTTGTTCGACGAATCTGGCTTGATAAGGAAGGGGAGCAAGTCACCTAGTGGTGTCTGTTTTGGTTCCAGATTCAAATGAATTATCGGTCGCCCCTTATTTAGAAAAAGCGTCCTACATCATTGATGAAGATCATCACCTTCTTCACCGTGTTTTCTGATGTTTCCCAGCTACCTTCAGACAGATTTGCGATCAATACATAAATTACGTAATTGCTCATTATAGGCCAGCAACTTGTTTTTGACGAATACGAGCAAGGAACCACAAAACATGAAGAGCAATTATGTAGATCACGTTTTACGACTAACATTGAAGTCAAAGTTGAAGACTCAATCGATGTAACTGTCAACCAAAGTGAATTTCTAGCTAACACTAAGAACAAAATGGGCCTAATTTCTCTCCTGACAATGTACTTGCAAAGAGGCGGTTGCACAGTTCATCAACATCGGGTGAACGATGACTTATTTATAGTTTTGACAGCGATCGATAAAGCTAAGAATGGAGTTGAAGCTTGTGTTATCGGTGATTACATGGACTTACAAGTCTTGTTGAATAATCACACACCATCAGAAAACAAATTGAAAATGGTGGTACCAAAGAAAGGCAATCAGCAGGAGAAGGTGTGCACTGTTTCGGACATTCAGCGAAGCATTGGAGATATGAAGGGTGTACTCTTTGCAATATACCCCTTCACAGGATGTGACATTGTACCATCTTTCTACAAGAAGGGAAACATTTCACCGTATAGGAAAGTGTAAGCCAACAACGCTCTTTGTACGAAGCTTCTAAGTCTTTAACGATTCCAAAGTTGACCCCAGTCCGGTGGCTGAAGGAGGAAAGTATTTCTTTTTTGCGATGTTTGGAGCAAAGAATACTGAAGATCTAGATAGCTGTCGTTACCAGTGTTACTTGCAGGCTACTGCAAAGCAGCCCATACATTCACACAGCCAAACTGCTCAAGCATGTGCAGTAATTGCTCTAGGAAGTAATAACAGGGGCACTAATATCATAGACGAAGATCTAGAAGAGGACGGTGGTATGCTTGAAGAGGACTGAATCCTGGTGAATACTTTTCATCACAATATGTCACATTCAACGTTCTACATTTTTATTAAACATTAGTATTGAACTCGTTTACAAACGTCAAAAAGTTTGATAAAATATGGTTGTAATATGCAGGCAAATATGCCTACTTTCTAAAGAAAAAACTTCAAAAGCTGCACTTATAATAAAAATATTATTATTAAAAATGATATAACTATAAATCATAATTGTTATGAATTTTTATAATTTAAAATCATCTATGTTTAAAATATATTCATTCTTATTACGGCATTGTCTAGAGAAAGTTTGGTTTCTCCGTGCCGCAGATTTATATAACCACGGTCCATGAATGTTTCTTTTCCCTTAAAAGTAGAGCCCCTTGAGTAGGTGGTGAGGTTGTCGTTCCTTCAAGGACTAATCACAAACCTACCACCTGCCCCAAAAATCGCAATTTGCTTTTACAAAACACTCTTCATACAAAAAATTAGTTTCCTGAGTGATAGTGAATTTTTTTTTCCGAAAAATCTAAAAAAATACGAAAAATTTCTATTTTTCACCTATTGTAACTCTGCAACCGTTCACTTAACAAAATAATGTTTAGGACCATTTTGTTCGTAATTTGGTGTAGATTATTTTGTATATTTCACTTTTCGCGCTAAACACCATAGTTTTCTAAATATTTCGGAAAAACTGATAAAAACTACTAGTTTACCAACTTCTCCCCCCCCTTCCCCCCCAAAATCCGACGCTGAAAACGGTCTAACTTTTTACCAAACAATATGTGGACAGTATACAACAATTTGGAGTTGACGGGAAACTTTTACTTTGGATGTTGAGGTTAGGCCTTTTTTCGGTCTATTTGCACCGTACTAAATTGTCAAGGCCTGGTAAGCGCCAGCGCATTCAGTGGGGCCATGGTACAACAATCTGGTAACTAAATAAAGAAAGGTATTAAATAGAGTCTGCCCCCCTACCCCCAGTTACCGTCGAAAAAATATTTATTTTTTACCAGGAAAGGCCAAATGGCCAAATACATGCAAAACATTTTCGTTGTAGCATCTTCTGTTCAGAATTAAAATTCATCTTATGAATGTAGATTAAGCAAACATTTTACGCAATTTTATAAACTTGGCAAGTTTCTGGCGAATGTATGGCAGTGGTCCTTTTTCCGATAAATAATGAATTTGGATTATTTTACATTTTTACGCTGCTTTTAATTGCAAAAATAGATAACGAATTAGATTGCATTCGTTGAAGAAAATAAATTTAATTGCAAAAAAACAAAATGACATTTTAGAAACTTATTCGATAGGCAGAGTTATGATAATGCGGTCGGGACGAGTGTTCAAAAATCTTAGCGCTACAGCCATTACAAAATTTGCACCAAAATGTAAAATCTTCGCCAAACTAATTTTGGTAAAAATATAATTAAATACTATGTATAGGGTATTACAGTTAAAATTAATCCACCAAATTAGTGAAACAACACGCTCAAATAACATTAAAACTGCTATTAAAATGTAAATTAATCCACCAAGTCCATTTTATATCTCAAAACTGATCAGGTGACTACGTTAGCGCATTGGCGAATTTTTAAAATTTTAATGAAACTTTTAATTTTATTTTTTCTGTTTTCTTTTTTTTTTTTTTTTTTTTTTTTGTGTGTTTTTAAGGTTTAATGGTGCTAATTAGGATTTTGCGGAATTAATATCCCTACTGTAATAGGGACAAGAGAGTATTGTTTTTTCTTTCTTTTTTTAATATGTTTTTTATGCTATCGGACCTGTATTGATGAAGATTTTTGGAATTAATCAAGAAGAAGATCTTCAGAGGGAAAAACGCTGATATCACCATTCTAATAGAGACTTTAGGGAATGTTTCTCTTTCCTAAATGAGAAGTTTTTTGTATTATTGTCAGTGCCGATCCTAGCAGGTGTGCAGAGTGTGCGCCGCACAAGGGCGGCCAAAGCAAGGGGCGGCCGCAGGCCGAATCATAAAGTTCTTATAATCAAGCAAAATTCCTCAAGAATTTCTCACAAAATAACTTATAATAAGTAGAATAAATATGCTGATTTTTAAATGTTCAATTGTCAAAGTATGTGTCGATTTCCTGACAGCATAGCATAATTTAAGAAAAATAGAATGTTAGGGAACATTGTGTTGTTTCATTGTCCATTAATATCTACTCTTAACACACATGCTTCATTTGGTTTCAAAGTTTGTGACAGAACCGGTAATCAGGCATGGATACAGGCAGTGGTGGATACAGCCGGCGGGCAACCGGGCATATGCCCGGTGGGCCGGTCATGCTTCGGGCCAATCAGCTAACAACAAAGTCTTTCGGGCCTGTCTACTAACATCAAAATGTAAATTTTGTGGACACGTGTTTAGAATAACGCTAATTCGCAAAACCCAGCCTCAGCTCCTCTTTACACATGGGCTAAAGCTTGCGGGTGGAGGGAGGCAGGGCCGTCACCAAGAGGGGGGAAGGAGGATTTCTGAAATGGGGCTGTCCAGGACCTGATTACCACACAGGCTGACTAGGCCTAGGCCTTGGCCCCACATTTTTACATAGCATTGCAACGGTATGAAAAATAAATGTATTTTTTAAAAAAATAAAAGATTATGACTTATTAATTGGAACAAAACTTCTTTAAAGGGGAATTTTTAATCATTCTGCCAGTAACGAATTTACTTGGTCACGATTATGAGGGGGCCCAAAGGGGATTCATAAATTCACATAGTAAGTGCATTCGTATTTTAAAAATGTAAATCAAACATTGCATAGTCTTCAAGGGGCCTCCAAATTAAGGTGGGCCTAGGGCTTCACTTTAAGATAGTTGGGCCCTGGGGCCTGCCAATATATTTTTAGTGGTGCAATATAAATGAATAAATTAAAGAAAAAATAAAAAAATTTTGAAAAAAAATAGAACCGACTTCAAAATTGCTCTAAAAAGTGAAAAATAATTTTATTCTTTAAACACCATCGATAATGCTTTTAAACATAATTTTTGAAGTTGGCGCAAAAACAAAACGTAAAATCCAGTGTAACCATGCTTCGTTCATATTTTTTTCAGAAAAGCATCCAAAATTACGATTGAAAGATTTATATCGTTATTCAAATACGCTGTCATCAATGCATAATGTATGTGATAGTGAAGAAACTGGGCGTGGTTAAATTTATAATTATAGTTGAGTTACGGCTGTGAATGATTTTATCGATTGTTTTTGCGCCAACTTCAAAAATTATGTTTAAAAGCATTATCGATGGTGTTTAAAGAATAAAATTATTTTTCACTTTTTAGAGCAATTTTGAAGTCGGTTCTGTTTTTTTTCAAAATTTTTTTATTTCATTCTTTTTAGTGTAAATGTAGGTATTTCAGAAATAGTAAGAAGTTACCATCACGAAACTTCGCCTTATTTTTTTCATAAAAAAATGCTCCATACTAAAAAAAAAAAAAAAACCCCATAAACACGCATTACACTTTAGGCGATTGGCACTAAAAACTTATCTTTGTTCCTCTCTGGAATTCATGTGTAGTTAATTTAATTATAACCATTTAAGTATTACGTTTTCCCTAACTAGTTTCCATTTCACTGCATACAAGTTGCTTGTTATGCAATCCTGTATATTCTTACTATCCCTGATCATATGTTATTGGCGTAACGATAAAAATACTACTGTGTAGTTGAGGCAAACCAAATGGTAGCATTGTGAAGGCTAAGCAGATCCTAATCACTGCATCACCTCGCTTCCAGGTTAGGTTTACCCCCACTATGGCGCAATAGCACTGAAGAAGGGAAGATTTCGATGTTTCACATAGGCTTACTATAAATCAGCAGGATTACCAAAATCAGATTATTTATGCCAAAAATGAGACGACAGCGCCAGATTCCCGATTATCGAAATATCCCCCTGAAGAAATTTGATGCTTGCTTCAGAGAAGCCTTCATTCAAATTTATCACTACAATTACTATTAATGTTACTGTCGTATGGCACCAAACTTTCATAACAATGGGTTTTATATTTAACTAGCAAAAATACCCGACGTTGCCTGGGTCAGTAATAATTATGAGAAACAATCGTTACTTGCCCTTGTTTTCTGTTTTAAGCGAAAGAATTTAAAACAAACCTTTTTGACGTGATTAAAAATCGAGCTTCTTCCTTACTCATTAAACTAAAATAGCAATAAGTATGAAGAACAAAATAGTATTCAATTAGAAACGAAAGCACGACATTTAAGTATATACAAATTTGAAGAATTTCCGAAATATGAAATTAAACTTTACATGTTTAAAAAGATTTATCTGTTAGTACTTTTTTTTTTAATCTAAAACCTTCTCTGTATGGCTATTGATGTACGAACTGTTTTAAAATATGTAGTCGCTCGTGTTCCCCTTACCACTTGCTTTAGTTATTTTGGGAAATTTCAATTTTTGTGAACACTTGGTGTGGTTTAAAATCTAACCAAATTTGCGAGAATCATTTTGGGACACTTTCGATAATACTCCCCCTCCTTACTAATTTTTATTATAGAAATATTGTTGCCAGATGCTGAGATACTTTTGGTCAAAAAAAAATCTCGCTGAACGGTTTCATCCGAAATGTTTCCAAAATAAGTAATAAAATTTGGCGATTGTTTGAAATCGTGCAAAAAGAAAAATTAATGGAAGTTTTTGTGCGATTTATGGATTTGCCTAATTTAGTTGTTGAATTATTTTACACAGTATTTTTTTTTTTTAAATATCTTTGATTGACGATATTTTGTTTATATGGTGAAAGCTGAGAAACATTATTACGTAGTCTTTGGGCTCAAAAACAGCGACAGTGGAAAAAACTGCCAAATGCATCAGCTACTGAAATCTTTCTGAAAAAATTCTGGCGATATTTCTGCTGGTTGGTTGGATATAGTGAGCAAGTGTCCAATCAGCATAAATAATAATAATAAACCATTAATTACAAAAGTTCCGTTTAAAAGTAAAATGATCAGCCAAATCCATTTATTTTTAGCCAATCTTGTGGAAAAACGTTACTTTAAGATTTGACTTGAGAAATGCCTCAAAAAGTCAGACGAAACGCAAAAATATTCAACAATACATCAATTCTTGGGAGTTGAGATGACGCACTAAATAATGACTTGGGTTGATGAAAGCCTTCGAACAAGGAATAAAAAAGCTCATAACTCGTTTTTTATACAACTTAGAAACTTCGAACAGATGCTATCTTCAGCAGAAAAATTGGCGCTTTCGATGGACATATAATGTTAATATGTGCACGTTTTTTTTCACTCCCATATTGGGGCATTTATGCGAAAATTGGGACTAAAATTGGAATAAAAAGGGAACTATCAATCGGATTTTTTTCGAACTGGTCTATAAACCTTCCCAGTACCAAACCGAGTTTCAGCCAAATCTGCCGAGTAGTTTCTGAACTTTACCAAACTCCATTTTTATATATATCGATCATTTAACAGGGAAATTGCATGAAATTTGTTGTTTTTTTGCCCATAACTTTTTTTCTAAAGGACAAATATGGTCAAACAAAGTAATGGGACCTAAGTTCATAGATCTTAAAATAGAATAGATGCGCCTTCTCCCCACTTTTCTCCTCAGAGCGCGAGTCAACATCCCCCGTTGGACATCACGTGATCAAGGGACACCCCTCACAAGAAACTGTTTCCCTTATCGAAGAGAATTACTTTGCGCCGCGATCATTTGCACAATTAAGGGAAATTAAAGCATTTAACCCATGGGTTAAATGCTTTAAGGGTTAAACCCCCCTTTAAGCATGGGTTAAATTAAAGCATTTTACCCAATATTTAAGAAAAAGGGAGTACTCTGTCCCTCACGTAACACCTCATATTTTTCACTAAAAGTAATAATTAAAAAAGATAACTTTTTTTTTTTCATTAAGATATCGCAAATGTATTTGTTGTACTTTTGCAAAAAAATGTTCTTTGTAACCTTTTTAAGTTATCACTTTTTAATGAAATGCGGGACAAAATGACAGCTTTTTCATGGAATGGTCCATTAGATATTTTCCCAATCATAACTTTTGAAGCAGGCGCACAAGCTATTTAAACAGTTTTTCAAATGCTTTAAATACTGAGTAGAAATGGACGTCTTCAAAAATCTTAAACAAAAATTGACCTTATAATTTTTCTTTTATTTCAATCAAATTTTTCAAATACAGATAAATAGCTTCAATGCGTGCTTTTTCCCACAACGTTTGAAGCCAGTGCAACAATTTAACATTAAAACCCTATCGAAAACCATAAATCAATTAGAAATACAAATGTAAATAGTATAGAATATCAACTCAATTAAATAATGTTCTAATATTCGCATGCGTTTCGCACCAACCCTATATTAGCCAAACCAATAACTTTGGTTTGTTCCTAATTTTTAAGCAACTTCAGTGTTTTCTTTCTTTCTTTTCTTTTTTTTTTTTTTTTTTGAATGCTCAGAAAATAAATTCATTTGCAATTATAAAAAACATGAATGGTCATTTGACTTCCGCCCCCTCCCCAATTTTTCTTTTCTTCTTTTTTTTTTCGTCCACAGAATATGATAATTTTGACAATTTAAACTCGAGGGTCAAGAAAACTAGTGATTATTGTCCCTTAACAATATTAATTTTGTTACTTTCCTACTTATTGGTCTTTGTGAATTATTTTCATTGTTTGAATTGACTGCGCGATACATTCTAACGCTTAAATATTTAGTAACGATTAATTTTATAAACTTTTTAACGAGAAAATCTGCTGTTTCTGTTTCCAACATATGCTTATTTAAACTTAGAAAAACGAAATTCGAAATTTTTCTCATAACTCTTGTGGTCTCATGAGTAACATTATATTTTTGTGTTTTACTCCCAAAACTTTTTCACATTTTCGCTCAGTTGTTCTTCACAAATGTACATATTTCAATGGCTGCAATCTTGCAATAAGTTATCATACATGAATGTGTCCCAAAATTCTTAAATTTTATTAGGTCTACTTTTTGATTTGTTGTAGTTAAGACTGCGTTGCAGTCGTCGCAGTTCAAAACAGAGTGCAATTGCCGGACAAAAAATCCAGCGTAGTCAGAAACATCATTAATTAACTGCGTCATGTTAATTGAGATGATTTCTGAATTTTCCAAATCGTCGTCAAAGGAATCGGAAGAAAAGGCTTTCTTTCAAAGCATTTTTGTTACGCTTCAAATTTAATCTTAGCATTTGAAGGTTGTCAAAATCAGGCAATTTGAAGAACAGGACTCTTTAATTTCCGTATGAATGAATAATCCTTTTTTCGCACTTCGAAATTGTCCGACGATTATTGTTGAATCCCCTCTCATAACCTGATTGCACTGAAAAAAGTTTCAAGGTGATCCTGAGTAAGCTTATAAGTCATTACGCAGTTTAGAACTGGAATTCGGGCATCTATATACTTTTCATATGTTCCCAGCACACTTTTCATAGAAATTAGAAAAACCTAAAAATTCAGTTTTTCGCGGACATACTATAACTAATTTTCCATCGCTTGTTTTTAATGATTTAATATAATGCTCGGCATCTACAGTAAATTGCTTAAAATATTCTTAATTTCAACTCTGCAGGGGGACTTTTTTTGCCTTTCGCAGAAAGAAAGATTTCTGTTACTCACTATGTCTTTATTTTTTAATAAAATTCATCAAACCCTCTTTCGCTAGAAAATCTCAGATTCACACATATAGAGATTTCTCACATAAGTATACTGAAAATCTTCAGACAATCCTAGACTTTTAACGACGCTTCGCATTGTTATATCACTGCTGCCCGAGAAGAGGGAGACACGATGTCCCTTGATCACATGATTCTCGGAAGAATCATGATGACCCCACTTTCTCCGGGCGAAATACGCTGCGCTGTAGGAGGAAAGGCCTATCTATCCCTTTTAAAGATCTATGCCTAAGTTGAGCCGTCCCCTATCCATTAAAAAAAAAAACATCAAAGTCGGTTCACTAGGTGAGACGCTGTGAGTGGACAAACAAAAAAAAAAAAAACATACATACGGTATGAACTGATAACCGCCTCCTTTTTGAAGTCGATTAAAAAACAGGGAAACCTTAGCGGCCGTAAAAAGTTAAAATACTTTTGGTATCATTGACGCTTTTATTTATAAATGACAATTCGCAATTGCTTTAGAATGCAACTTACAACAAGGGCCGACGTGAGGTCATATCAGCTTAGTTGGAGAATAGGGGCCCGGCTCGGAATTGAACTCGCGCAGAGGGTAAAATATCCTAATGGTGAAAGGTGTAGAAGGGGACCTGTGAAAAATTTCATCTGTGTCATTTTTTTTTTTTTTTCTGGATCCGCTTTTGCTCTCGACGACTCTGTTTATAACAATTGGAATTAAAGTGACAAAATATTTTTTCCGTAAAATTATTTAAAAAAATGTAATCTTAAAATACCATTGAGGAGCATGAAAGACTGTACATTGTTAAGATTATCAAATCAAAGGCCAAAGACCGCCGAAATGCGAGTTTCAAACATTTTTTGACGAAACAAAGTATTACGTACGCTGTACAAACTCACGGTTTCGGTCCCCTCAGTTTAAAAAGAAAATAAGTTGATAAAAACCAATGTCGAAAGAATTCCGGTGGTCCCTAGAACCTCCCCCCCTCCTAATATCATCGAAGATCGCGTAAAATTTAAATTTTTGTCTTCAATTTTAAATAACTTCATAAGAGAACAATGTCAGTCTGTCAGAAACAGTACTCTACTTCATGGTCAGAGCCCTTCCGCCATAACATGGAATTTCAGTTTCGAAAATTTGCTGGAGGAAAGTACTCGAACCGCTCCCATTTTTTAAACATTCCCAAATATGGTTTAAAACTGTTTTTAAATTAACAGTATCAAAATTTTTCTGGGAAAGTGCCCCGACCCCTCCTTTCTTTCGGCATCAAGAACGTTTTAAATCTCGTTTTTAGTGATTCAATTTCAAAAATTTTCCGGGGTGAGCCTCCTGAAAACTCTTTTCCTAACATCACTAAAGGTCAGCAAACATTTCGTTTTTGGAACTTAATTTTCGAGTAACTGCCAGTGCCCTATCTTGACCAAAGAAGGCTTTTAAGACTTCAATTTGAAAATTTTCTGGTGGATGGCCTCGGAATCTATATCGACTTAAAATCACCAAAGAACTTCTTAATCGGCGTTTTCAGAGCTAATATATTTTTTAAAATTTCATAGGAGAGTCCCCGGAATCGCTTTTAATACCATATACTCGATGATAATTTAAAATTCTGTTTTTGGATTTCCACTTCCGAAAAATTGCAGCAGGAGAAACCCTGAACCTACGCTCTCCTAACATCACCTAATATTGTCTAAAATTGAGTTTTAAGACTACAATTTCGAAAATTTTCCTCCCCCCTCTCTTCCGGACCCCTATTTCAGACTCAATGTTAATCTTTCCATTACGTTTATATTGCTAGTACTTTAATAACTCCGAGAAGCCATGAAGCTAAGTCCACTCTCTCTCTCTCTCTCTTTGTATTGATACATGCGTTTGAAAAAAAATAAGGGGCTGCCAAACTCGTACCCGACTCCTCCCACCAGGTTTTTGACCTCGCATCGTCTGGGGGTTGTCAGGGTATGGCAGTATAAAAAAGAAAATGTTTATGACAGGGCCCAGTAATGTATGTTTGTGTCGACAGACCCATCACATTCTAAGACGGCCCTAGTCTTTCACCCATGAACATCGCTAGATCAGTTTCATACAACTGGGCAATTAAGTTACTTGTTATGACTGCAGAAAAAAACATACCAGCCAAACAGTGTTATCATTACGGAAATATTCAATCAAGTTCTGGGCATTATAAAAATACTTAATTAGGACAATTACAATCACAATTTTCCACCAAAATTAGGTTTAGCTAATACTGTATCAATTTGTTCACCATTAAAACGCAGAAGCATTCCTATCTGCTAAATTTTGTTTAAATAAAACATAGTTAGTTATTAAGCAAAATTTCCTCATATTTAAGTGATATCCCAATCGTTAGGTAAAATTTAATATCTATAAGAGCTATGGGGCCGCTACATCTCCTAATGCCAGGGCTGATTTTTTTCAACCAATCCGACACTGGATACAGGGGAGGGGAAAGGCCCCCTTCTGAAGCATGAAATGATGCCGTCTAAAAGGAGCACCGAGGGCGGCCACTAATGTTTACCCCCCAAGCTTTTATAGACCTAAACAATGAAGACATATTTTATTTATTTAAAAAAAAGCTATACTGATTAGATACTCTCGCAAGCATTTCAAACAACAAACTATGTAACAAACTCTGTGTTTAACAGTCGTGGATGCGTGGAGAGAAAGTGGAAAATTACGACTCCCTTGAGAGAAACATATATGAATGACGAACTAAAACGATGTACTTTTCCCCCTTTGCGACACTTTTTCTGATTAAAATCTTGAATGAACTGCCCGGTTTCAGATCAGGTAGGAGGACAGGGCCCTTGCCCCAGGAAGCAAATGTAGCTCCAAAACGAAGATCCAAAAGGATGCCATGACCTCCTTGACGAAATTAAAGAAGGCTTAAAATTGCGTTTCTAGGACTTTATTTTCGGAAGATTTCGCTGGTTGAACCATCGATCTTAAGGACCCAATTAAGTCTCTGATTCACCTCTTCCACCTTAACTTAATCAAACATAGCCTAAAAATGTTGGCTCCAAAATCCGAAACGTGTTTTCAGACGACAGCCCTTCCTATCATCAAACGTCATATAAAATTGATTTGGCATTTTTCGAATTTTTTGCAGTGAAGGACCCCGAAATCCATTCGCAAACATTACTGTCCGAAAAACTCTAATCGGACTTCGAATCAGTACACTCGTAACACATATCGCAAATACATTTATTCACAGTCCACAGCACATAACAAGAAAATATTTACACAATACATAATTTCATGGCAAATTTGCCTAACTAATGCTCAAAACTCGAAAATAAAACTCAATAACTCAAAATGAAACTCAATAACTCACTATTTCATTTTATAAAATCTCTCAAGTGTTTCTCGCTTCTCAATACTCAAAATACGCCATCCAAACTAACATTTTTCAACTCTAATTATCAAAACTCTTTTCGCACGCACATTCTAAAGATATTTTGTTGCCAGCTCTCAGAAAACAAAAACTAAATAAAACAATTTCAATTACGCATTTCACTAGTAAAATACAATAAAATTATTATAACGAGGAATCTCTCAACATTCTCCCACCTTGCAATATGAAATTTACTAATTTGTATTGCAACACAAAACCTACGAAATATCAATTAGATCAAAGAAATTATAACAGTTCAAATGAAACAGAGTTTTACAGCTTTAAACGTTCAGGTACTCTAATCTTTCTCCCATATCTGGTTTCTTTCAAAAGGGGCCGAGTGTTGTTTGATGTTTCTTCTCCCAGAAACACGTCTGAAGGTATCCCAGGCTCTTTTCTCGTTCCTGAGAAAAAGGTTGTTTCTGCAGAGGTAGGTCTCTTTGACCAGCGAAGGTAATTTCAAAGAACTAACTTCAATCGCAGATAGTTCTAAGGGATATAGCCTTTGAAATGGCCGCAGTCTCTCTCCTTGTTGTGTCTTTACTCTGGCTACTCTGGAATGGCCATCTATTCCAAGCTCGTCAGTTTGCGAGATCGAGATTTTCGCTCACGTCATCGGTTGTGATGTAGAAATGTAGCAAAGTAGTATTCCAATCTACTCGAACTTATCTTGCGGCTAGGTTCGAATAGATTAGAATACAACTTTGCGACATTTCTTCGTCCAACCGATCACGTGAGCGAAAATCTCGATCTCGCAAGCTGACGAGCTTGGAATGACCACCCTGCATCTGCTCCAGGAACTTCAAAAACACCTGCATGGGTGACTCTGTCTCTTGGTAATGGGGCGAATGGCACTTCCAGAGGTTTAGCTGTATGACGTTTACATATAACACAGTTAGAAATCACTTGCTTAGCTAACTTCCTGACGCCTAATATCCAATATTTTTCTCTTAATCTCACTAATAAAGTAGACAGTCCTGCGTGGAAAGATTTTTTATGTTCTTCAGTCGCCATTTTCAATACCGCTTTATGTTTTGAAGGTAACAGAATAGGACTCTTAAACTCTTCTGTTTCCTCGCAATCAAACAATCTTGTTTGTAATCGCAGTAATCCATACTTATCTTTGAATGTTTGCAGCTTCTTCAAACGATTATCTTCATGAAATTGCTCTGACTGTATTTGCCTAATAAGTGCAATTTCAGCTCTGTTGTACTCATCAGTTGTCAACTCTCCTACTCTCTTACTCTGACTGGAAATATTGTGATAAAATCTATAGATCCATCCAATTGTTCTGACTGTCATCGTGAAAATCGGTCACTTACAATGTTATCTGTACATTGCACGTTGACCATAGATGATACCACGTCTCTCTTTCTTTCACTTAGGATTTCTTCTTCATCAACACAAAATTCGTCTTTAGGCCATTCTTCCGATGGGAAATACAACCATTGCGGACCTTCCCACCATTTTGACGGAAGAAGTTGACGAGCAGAGCAACCTCTACTCGGAAGATCTGCTGGATTTAGTGATCCTGGGACGAACCGCCATGCATTCAAAGGAGTCAAGGATCTAATTTCCTGCACTCGGTTTTGTACAAACACTCCCCACGGCCCTTCTCTTCTCAATCATGAAAGAACTGTAGTAGAATCAGTCCAAAACACAATTTTCTCTTTTTTGAATTCTTTCAGAACTTCTACAGAAAGACGTGCTAAAATTGTGGCTCCAAGAAGCTCTAATCTTGCTATAGTCGTCTCTTTCTTTCCACAAGGTGCAATCCGAGATTTGGCTCTTAGCAGATGAACAGCTGCTGAATCATTCAAACAAATTTTTATAAAAACAACAGCTGAATAGGCAGACTTACTAGCGTCGCAGAAAAAATGTAAACTATCAATTACGTATTCGCATTGCAACCATCTAGTTATCTTCAATTCTTTCAAAGTCTCCAAATTTTTCAACCATTTCAAGAATTCTTCTTCAGTATTTGTATCTACTTCTTGATCCCATGTTAATTTGCATTCCCATAACCTCTGCAGCAAAAATTTTGGCAGTAAAGTAACCGGACAGACTATGCCTAAAGGATCAAACGTTTTATGTGCAGCAGATAAAATTGACCTCTTAGAAATTTTCATCGAAGAGGTATCAGTATCATGTGATAACTTTAAACTGAGGGTATCATTTCCACGGTCCCACATCATTCCTAGCACATTCGTGGGTTCTGAAACTTGACAGCGGGAATCCGAGTACTCCCACCCTCGTAATTCAAATTTTCTCTCCATTAATATTTCTGTAGCCGCTTGCATAAATTTATGCAACTGAGCTTCATCCTTTACGCTAACAAGACAATTGTCCACATAAAAACTGTTAGCAAGTTCTTCTACAGTTTCAACGGGATATTTCGAGGACTCAACTCGTGCCTCTTCTAGTGCTGATTCTAAATGATACTGAACCACAGATCCGAGTAAAAAAGGGATACACGAAGCACCGAATATTACACGACAGTGCCTGAAATACTTTAGCTCAGACTTATCGTTGTACCAGAGGAATCTCAGATAATTTTTGTCCCTTTCAGATACACGGATTTGCAGAAACGCTTTACATATATCAGCAGTAACCCCTATTTTATACATACGAAAGCGTGTAAATATTGATGGAATGAATTCCATAAGGTTCATACCCTTTTCAAGGCAGTCATTTAGACTTGGTGAAGATCTCGACTTAGCGGAAGCATCGAATACTGGCCTAATGCGAGTCGTACTATTTTCTTTGACAACAGGCCGATGTGGTAAATAATGCGATGGTTCTTGAATTTCATTATAAGGAACCTGTTCAATTATTCCCTCCTTTTCCCATTCTTTGAAAACCAGGTCATAATCCTCATACAGATTTTTCGCTTTTAAGTTCTTTACTGTGTTGTTCAGTCTCTTCAAAGCCAATTCAAAATTTTCAGGCAGAGGGGGATGTTCACTCAACCAAGGCAAATCAACGATAAACCTTCCTTCATCGTCTATTCTAACAGTTCTCAAAAAATGTTCTTTAGCTGCTGCATGCAATTCATCTTGCGTTTTCTTCTCAGATGGATCCAGTATACCGATCGTTTCCAGTGACCACAAGTTTGATATACAAGTATCATTACAAATCATACTCGTTACAAGTAATGCAGTGCTTTCTCGAGATTCTAAACTAGAGTTCTTCCCCATTAGTGTCCACCCTAGTTTAGTTTCAATTGCGGCAAGGCCACTAGGAAGTAATTTATAACCACCTGTCATCAGTTTTCCCGCAACGTCTGCTCCTATCAAAATTTCAATAGGGGCTCTACTATCATCCTCAATATGAATATTTAAGTCACAGAGTTCTTTTATACAGAGTTCATTTGTAGGTGGCTTTGTTTCACATATGACTGGTTGACTCAAAACGCAGTTATAATTACCGTTATAACTGCGGTTATAATTACCGTTATTGCAGTTATAATTACCGTTAGCACTAGTTAAATACAATTTAAAAACTTCATGTTTACACACACCAGAATTTTTTCCTCCGAAAAGTGCATGTTTGAGACACTCTGAACCCAGGACTTCGTACTTCATCTCCTTTGCCGTATCCTTTAGAATGTATGACCTCTGGGATGCAGAATCAAAAATTGCTCTCGCTTTACGGCTCTTTCCGTTTCCTCTTATGATTACTATTAGGGTTTGCAACATCACTTTTGGTGACATTGAAATGTTTGCGAGAGCTGAATCTTGCTTTGGAGTTTCTTCTAATGCAACAACTCTTTCAGAAGACGAAGGTAAATGCGGTTGGCCACTTCTGCACAGCAAAATATGATGTCTTCTTCCACAATTAGCACATCCAGCTTTCACATTGCATTGACGAACTTGATGTCCTGTTTTGAGACATAGAAAACAGCAGTGAGATTTTCCAACTAGTAATTCTCTCTCTTTAAGCGGTATTTTCCCTGCTTTTATGCAATCATTCGAATCATGGTGATTGCCGCAAAAAATACAGTTTCTGTTCCCGCGATGCAGTAAAAAGGTCAGCTGCTGTTGCTACTTGATCTCTATTCCCAAACTTTAATTTATTACCATTTTTCTTTTCAATGTGTAATTTACTGTTCTCTCGAGAAGTAGAGTTCACTTTAGGACAATCGAACGACTGAGAAGCCAAAATTATTCTGTCTTCAGCCTCTACCTCATCTTGTAGGAAATCCAAAATTGATCTCAAGTCGTTCGTCTCTTCAAACTGTGAACTCGATTCATTTTCTGTGGCAACCTCTCGCGTTCTCCGGTTTGTTGCTCGGCATCGTTCCCAAGCTCTCAAAGTTTCTTGTGGAAGTGATGATTCAATTAGAGGAAATAACATACAAGCATATTTGTCTCTAGTTACTCCTAGAGACTCTAATGCCCTCAATTTAGTCTCTAATAAGTCGTATAATACTCGAAGAGATTTGGTTTGAGCACTTTCTCTCTGAAGAACTAATGCTAATAGATCTCTTACATAGATCTGGATCAGCAACTCTTCTTTTCCAAATATACTCTTTAGCTGATTTAATGCTTTTTCATAGCTATCTCCTCCAGGTGGGAAACTTTTAATTAAATCCTCAGCAATGCTACCTTTAACCATACTTTGTGACAAATAAGAAAACTTGTCATGTAGGTCCAAGTTGAGGTCTTTATCGATCTTTTGAAACTGTCCCCAATATCCGAGCCAGTTTCTTATATCTCCATTGAATGACGGGAGCCGTATCTTAGGATACCGTAACAGAGTATTTTTCTGCGATGTATTTGCACTTGAAACCGAAACAGAATCTTCTTTTTCACATGATGAAAGTTTTTTGAGTTTTTGTCCTAAAACGCGCCAACGATCAATATAAATCTCAGATTGATCGAACTCAGCATCACATTCTGTTTCTGAAATATTTTCATCGCAAAGATGATTTCTAACCGTGTATTCAGTCTCAATCATTAAAAGTGCTTTTTCTTCAATTACTTTAAGTTTAAGTAATTTATCTTCATCACTTAACCAAGCTTCTTCTGCATCAAATTCATTGCAAGCTTTCGTAAATAATCTCCTGTACTGTGTCCTGTTTTTCTTAAATTCATCCATTTTTTTTTCCTCGCAGCACGAAAATTAAATTTATTTTATTCAAACAGACGAAAGAGTCCTGTCACGGACGCCAGATGTCCGAAAAACTCTAATCGGACTTCGAATCAGTACACTCGTAACACATATCGCACAAATACATTTATTCACAGGACACAGCACATAACAAGAAAATATTTACACAATACATAATTTCATGGCAAATTTGCCTAACTAATGCTCAAAACTCGAAAATAAAACTCAATAACTCAAAATGAAACTCAATAACTCACTATTTCATTTTATAAAATCTCTCAAGTGTTTCTCGCTTCTCAATACTCAAAATACGCCATCCAAACTAACATTTTTCAACTCTAATTATCAAAACTCTTTTCGCACGCACATTCTAAAGATATTTTGTTGCCAGCTCTCAGAAAACAAAAACTAAATAAAACAATTTCAATTACGCATTTCACTAGTAAAATACAATAAAATTATTATAACGAGGAATCTCTCAACAATTACTACCAAAGACAGTCTCAATCAGCGTCTTTAGAGAAGCCCCTAATTCCACCCCCTCTCACTTAACGTATTGAAAAACAAGCTAAAATTGCGTTTTTCAAACATCAGTTTCAAGAACTTTTGGGGAAAGACCCCGGATCCCCCTTTTCTCCAACGCAATCACTATACCTGAAAATTTCGTTTTTAGACGGTTGCGTAGAGCCACATCTTCCTGCCTAAACTAGCCTGAAATTGACTTCAGTTTCAAAAACACAGTTCGTGAGGGCACACTGAACCCCGCAAGCTCTTAGTCCCATCGTTATCAAACAATGCTTAAAGTACGATTTTGGGACTTATATTTCTAAAGAATTCCGGAGGAGAACTGCCAGGCTTATGTAACTTTTCACGGCGCTAGGGCATATCCATCAATTGTCGAGGTGAGGTGAACAAAAGTCTATAGTTATATTTTTCAGATATTAATGTTGAAAAATATCCGAAAGATCCGTAGACACTTCCCAGTTTTGTTAACATCACCAAAGATAATATGAAATTGCGATTTTAGAAATATCCGCCTAAGAGCTCCAAAATCCTTCCTTCCCAAAAATAGCCTATAATGGATTTCAGTTCCGAAAAATATTTTGGTTCGGAATATTTTCACGTTTTCCTTATTGTTTTCAAATCTAGCCAAAAATGGGTGCCGAGAAATTGCCGGAGGATAGCCGCCAGATCCCCTACCGTCACCAAAGACGGCCTACATTTGCGTTTTAAACTTATTTTTCGAAATCTTTGGATGCGAGACGATTGAATCTCCCTCTTGCAACGTCAACAAAGGAGATCCAAAATTGCGGGTTTAAAATTTCAGTTTCGGAGATTTTTCGGGAAGAACGCCGATCCTTCCTAAGCTACGGTCTTAAAAACTAGCTTCAATTTGATTTCAATTTTGAAAGAATTTTAGGAAAGAACTGCAACATTACTTTCACCTAAAGTCTCGAAAAAGTTCATAAAATTGCGATATTTGACGTCAATTTCGAAAATTTCTCCATGCACCTTGAATATACTTGACCCTTTTGTCCTTGCAACCAAACACAGCTAAAGATTAACTAGAAATATTTTTCATACGCCAATTTCAATAATTTTCTTGGAGCAATCCTCCTCCCCTGAACCCCTGACACCTCCCCCCACGCTTCCCCTTCCTCCGTCCCTTCTCTGATGTCACCGAAGACTATAAAATGCGTTTTTACGACTAGTAAATTTTGGTATCTATTACTTAAAGATATAAATTGTAAAGATATTGTAACGGATCCGGCGCGACTTCCAACTTTCTTGAAAGGACGACACAGTTCTTGATTAAAAACACAGAGAATTTATTTACACTATGTACAGGAAAGATCGTCAACAACTGCTAAATTAATCATCAGCAATTAAGCAAATGTCACACAAACCGTAAACTCAACGGTTACACACGTATTTACTTCCAAATACGAAAAACAACACAGCGAAATGCCTCGCAATAAACAGAGCTAATACACTCTCAGTTCGAATTCTCAATCGAAACACAACTTTTTATCACGCGGGGCGCTTTTATAAACATCGAAAAGTTTCCACAACATTCTTACTGCTTCTCGAAATGCGTAGACCGTTATCAAATTTTATCAATGAAAAAAAAGGAAGTAGGGGGGTCGTATACTTCAGCCGAATGTAAAGGGGCTGTATATTCAACACGGGAAACTATTTACAGGTTACGTTACTACAATAATTACTATTTGCAGAATTTGTAACAATATAAATTTCTTACTATAAAAAATTTCTTCCTTTTTATAAGATCATTTTTCTGCCCCCCCCCCCCTCTTTTTAAATTCGAACTTGGCATGGAAATTGAAAGAAAGATTTATATAGACGTTAAAGAGTAGTCAAAATATGCAAATTACTCTTGAGGGGCGGCACATTAGCTCTTTGCACACGGGCGGCCGACACCCTAGGATCGGCCCTGATTATTGTCCTCATTTAAATGGGAATTTAAAAAAAAAAAAAACTGTTGTCCTTACTCTGATTTTAATGGTATTTTTACTCTGAACTTTTTTGGTATTTTAATAAGGACTGTTTACGTTGTTAAGAAACAGTTGATTTCCTTCACGTGGGGATTTTAAACGTTTGATGTTCTCACTCTAAAGGGACATTATTAGAATCTGGATTTGTAGTGACTGTTGACCCTATTTTGGGACGATTTCTCCGGTAAGAAGCTATACAATAATTTAGATAGCAGGTGTAGCGCTAGGCACCATTTGACGGGGATGGGGGTTATAAGGGAAATGGTTGACTTTATTTAAGCATTGTTGACCTCACTCGAATTGGAATTTTTGAGAATTACACAATTTTACTTCTTTACAACTCTTGAACGTTTTCCTGATTTATGTTGTGTGATTTTTTGGGTGTCTTCCCAGTTTCGCCGACATTTCATTTACCCCCCTCTTTGATTTTCAGTTTTCATCATATCTTTTGATATATTAAAGGGGGGAGGCCGTTTTAAATGTCGGCGAAACTGGGGAGAAACCATTATTTGGTAACTATATGACCTCTCCCTGTGTTGGCCATTAACTTGAATCGATTGAAAAAAAACTACATCAACGTGAGCGAAGCCGCGGGTAAAAGCTAGTGTTGAATATATGTCACTTGACACAATTTTTGTTCTCAAGGTAGACCGAGCAAAGCCGGGAAGCGCAGCTCTTAATACTATATAAAGATTTGAAAGCTGTTGTGAATGTGATTTTATACCTTTTTGTTTGTTTGGCGAAACATTTATTATTGCCAAAGAAAAAACATCCGCTTCACTCTCCAAAGGGCTGGGTTCCGGTAGGTCGCTTGGCACGTTAGGCGCTGAGCAGTTCAGTCTAGGATTATTGTTTTAAGGCAACCGTTAATGTACTTCATTGCTTTTGCGATTTGTTTTGAAAGAAAAGAAACTTTTGATTTGTTTTTATCCGAGTGAAATGTACGACATTTTCTTCTTTTTTTCTGACGATGATTTTTGAATGTTCCACGGGATGTTTTTTTTTCTTTTTCGTTAGACGGATGTACTATGATAGCGTAGTTGCTGGGTAAGTTTGGCGATAAACAATAGAGCTGCGGAATTATTTTTACATTTGAAAGATATTATTTGATGTCTTTTTTTGTTTATTTGGCGAAATACTTTAAATTGCGGTAAAAACCGCTTCACTCGCTAAATAGAGTTTTAAAGCAACTGTAAATCTAATTTAATGATTTGACGAAAAGTTTTAAATTCCAAAGAAACTGAAATAGTTTTTTTTTTTTTTAAAGGTGTTTACGCGTTTTATACAAAGAAAAACGATCATTTCACATCAGAGGGGAGGGGGCGTCAATTTTTTTTATTCAACGGCCTTCCATTAAATTTTTAGCACGAGCATCGCTGTGCGGGTACTGCTAGTAAATAAATAAACAAATCAGCAGAATTAAACGTGCAACTTAATTTGCGCTCTATGTAAATAAGGAATTTATGAAATTTGTGAAGAACATGTCTTTTGTGGTAAGTAAGCAAAAAAATATTTGTTTTGTTAAAAATTACTCCTTTTTGTGTAAAAATTGAGAGTATAGTGAAATCCCACTGCAACGAACTTCAAAGGACCGCAAATTTTGTTCGTTGTAACCGGAATTTCGTTGTAATGGAATTCAAATAATGTAATGGCAGTTATATTGGGACTGAAAATGTAGTTCGTTGAAAGGGAAATTTCGTTGTATTGGTATTCCTTGTAACAGAATTTCACTGTAAATGCGTATTTTGAACTCAGACGCTTCTATTATTTTCCTATATAAGCATTTCACTCTGAACTTATAGCATCATTACAAGAAAATTCTTCAGCAATCAAACGATTAATGTACGTAATATATCATTATCAAACAGCTAGGCTCGTATTCCTTTTCAAGAAGACTTAAACCTACAGATCTTTCTTATTTTACTGTAAGAAGAAAGTTCATTTACTTAATCTGAGACAGTTCCCTGAAAGGTATTTTTAAAATCATTCTTTATTTGACTTCTGATTTAGTGTTAATAGAGATAAAGTGGGCCCTTGTGTCAGAAAAATTTCAGCCAAACTTAAGCCTCTTTGTTCCAAATATCCCATTCTCTTTTTTTTTTTTTTTTTTGGATTGAAGCTCAACGCAGAACAATCATTGTGTTTATTTTTTGGTGAATTTGTATTGCATTCATTTTTTAGCTATCATTTTAGTTCGTAACATTATTTGTATTTCCACATTTCGCAATTATGTTTTCGTTCCTGTTATAAACTATGGAGCAGCTTCAAACTAAAAAAAAAATCTCCCAAATTTTATTGTCTATGCGTATGTGTGTGCACGCGCGATCTTTTTTTTTTTTTTTTAATTTTTTTTTGAGCAATCACGATTGCTTATTGCTTTCATTTGACTGTTTTTGACGTTCCTTTGATTTTTCCCACCGCCACCCTCCGCACCATCACCGTGGACCGGCTGGCTCCTCACGATGCTGCTCCTATAGCGAAAGCCGTCTTCAGGTTGCATCCATGTCTTACACACACGCGCATACATACACGCACCTACACACATATACATATATACACCTACACACACATACATACACCTACACACATACACAAACACATACACGCACAAACACACACACAACTACACACTCACATACACACAACTACCCACACACTCATGCCTGCACACAGACATAAACACATATGCCTACACACACATACCCCCCCCCACACACCTACACACAAGTTTTTTTTAAGTTCCAATTTAAATGAGGACAATAGTACAAAAACTTCTAATTTCGGAAAGAGAAACATTCCCTCAAGTCTCTATTAGAATGGTGATCTATAGATGAAGATCTCCTTCATGATTAATTCCAAAAATCTTCATCAGTACAGGTCCGATGGCAATAAAATCAAATTAAAAAATAAAAAAAGAAAGAAAGAACAATACTCTCTATTGTCGCTATTAAAGTAGGGATATTAATTCCACAAAATCCTAATTAGCACCATTAATCCTTAAAAACCCACACACACACACACAAAAAAAAAAAAAAGAAAAAAAATATTAAAAGTTTCATTAAAATTTTAAAAAAATTCGCCAATGCGCTAACGTAGTCGCCTGGTGAGTCTGGAGATATAAAATGGATTTGGTGGATTAATTTGCATTTTAATAGCAGTTTTAATGTTATTTGAACATGTTGTTTCATTAATTTGGTGGGTTAATTTTAACTGCAATACCCTATACATAGTATTTAATGATATTTTTACCAAAATTAGTTTGGCGAAGTTTTTACATTTTTAGGCAATTTTGTAATGACTGTAGCTCGAAGATTTTTGAACACTCGTCCCGACCGAGTTATCATAACTCTACCTATCGAATAAGTTTTTAAAATGTCATTTTTTTTCAATTAAATTCATTTTCTTCAAGGAATGCAATCTAGTTAATTATCTATTTTTGCAATTAAAAGCAACGTAAAAATGTAAAATAATCCAAATCCATCATTTATCGGACAAAGGGCCCCAGTGCCATACATTCGCCAGAGACTTGCCAAGTTTATAAAACTGCGTAAAATGTTTGCTTAATCTCATTCATAAGATATGAATTTTAATTCCGAACAGAAGATGCTACAAAGAAAATGTTTTGCATGTATTTGGCCTTTTCTGGTAAAAAATAAATATTTTTTCGACGATAACTGGGGGTAGGGGGACAGACTCTATTTAATAACTTTATTTAGTTTCCAGATTGTTGCACATAGCAAAAATACCCGGCGTTGCCTGGGTGTGTAATAATTATTAAAAACAATATATAGTTACTTCTATATATATTCGTTTTCTTCTGTAACTGAAATAACTCAAAACACACCGCTTTGACGTGATTAAAAATCGAGCTTTTTCCTTACCCATAATAGTAAAATGGCAATAATTACGAAGGACAACAAAACAGCACTCTTTTAGAAACGAAAAAACGACATTAAATAATATACAAATTTGAGGAATTTCCAAAGTATGAATTTAAACTTCACTTGTTTAAAACGATTTACTTTTTTTTTTTTAACATATTCTAAAATCGTCTCTATTATAAAAGTACAAACCTTTAAAAGATGTAGCCACCCGTAATCCCTTACTGAGATATAAAATAGTATGAAATTTGCTTTATTCATTTTGGGATACCTTGGATAAGTCTCCCCCTCCCTACTTTGTAAAACTGTGTGTTACTAATTTTATCGAAGAGATAGTGTCGCCAAATACTGAAATACTTCTGGTGACCATGAAATGATGCTATCCGAAATGTTTCCAAAATAAGTAGTAAATTTTGGCAATTGTGTTTGAAATTGTACGCAAACTTGTACTGTTTATGTATTTGTTCAATTTAGTTGGCGGATCATTTTACATGTTAACAAATGATATAAAGAAAGAAATATTAAAGAAATGGCGATATTTTGGTTACATGGGGGGGAAAACCGAGAAACAGTATTCGCGTAGTTTTTAGCTTCAAAAACAGCCAAAAAATTGCCACATGCCTTAGCTATTGAAATGATACCGCACAAAAAGTTTGGAGAGATTCCTGCTGGTCGATCAAGCACCCAGTCAACACAAATAAATTAAAAAGAAAAAACATTAATTGCCTCAAAGTTGCGTAAAACTGGAAAATAATCAGCCAAATTCATGTATTATTTGCCTATCTTGTGCAAAAAAATCTTACTTTAAAATTTAACTTGAGAAAAAGCCTTGAACAGTCAAACAAAAAGCAAAAATAGTCTACAATACAACAATTGTCGCTGTCGACAGGGAGTTGAGATGATACCCTAAATACTATATTGTATTGAGGAAAGCCTTCGAACATGGAACTAAAAAGCTCATAACTCGTTTTTTATTCTACTTAGAAATTTGAAAACATGTGCCATACTCAGCAGAAAAATCAGAGCTTTCAATGGGCATATAATGAAAATATGTGCAAGTATTTTTTCATCCCCATATTAGAGAAGTTATACGAAAATTGTGTTTTATTATCCCCCTAAGGAGGTTTTGCCCCCCATAACGGGACGAAAACTGCCCTATGTGTTATTCTGATGCACAAGCTATATTACTGTAAAGTTTCATCAAAATCCATTCAGTAGCTTTTGCGTGAAAGAGTAAATAAACATCCATACATCCATACAGACAAACTTCCGCATATATAATAGTAGTAAGATTTAAGAATTTTTAGAATAGAAAAGATCCGTTTAAGATTCATCAAAAAAGTAGCGGATACGGATACAGATCGTTATTTTCCCTCGGATATCCGCGGATACGGATATCCAGAACATCACTACTAAAATTTTTGGGAGGAGGAAAATTCTAATTTTACCGAATGATAAAACACGAGCTTACACGCATATCATACATATGTACATAACATTTAATGAGAAGGAACGTTAGGCATCATTAAATATTCTTTTTTCCATTTTTAAAATCGTTGGCGACCAAAAGCTTGGTGATATATTATCAAGTTCTGTCGCCAACTTGGCGACAAAATTTGGCGATTTTTTTTAATTTTAAAATCTCTTTCAATTTGGCCACTGTTGGTGATATTTAGAGAGTAAACTATTGAATCATACGCCTGTATGTACCTATGTATGTATGTATGTATGTATGTGCGTATGTAAGTCTCATAACTCAAGAACGATAAGTCCTAGAAAATTCAAATTTTGTACGTAGACTCCTAGTGGGGTCTAGTTGTGCACCTCCCTTTTTGGTTGCATTCGAATGTTTCAAAGGGGTTCTTTTACACCTTTTTGGGGGGAAATCAATGTTAATTTCAATGCAAACTCAAGTGGTGTTATAATTTATGCAAACACTTGGCAATACATCGCCAAGTTTTTGGTCGCCAAGTTTTTGTCACCAACTTGGCAACAAATCAGGCGATTTTTTTTTAAATCTGGATTCTATTTGGCCATTTTTGGTGATATTTTAAGAGTTAACTATTGAATCACATTAAAATTGCCAATAATTTGGAAATAACTTTAAATTGGTGCATAAGGAAGTCATGTGATGCATACATCAGCTCGTTTTTTTAGTGATCTTTGTTTTTGTTAGTTCATATTTTGGAAATCCTTCAAATTGTTATATGCTTCAATTCGTGCTTTCGTTTCTAAATGAATACTCGTTCGTTTTTTTATATTTATTGCTATTTTACTTTTATGGGTAAGAAAGACGCTTGATTTTTAATCACGTCAAAGTGGTGTGTTTTGAGTTCTTTCAGTAAAAACAGAAAACGAAAGAAAGTAGCGATTGTTTCTCACAATCATTACTGACCCAGGCAACGCCGGGTATTTTTGCTAGTTTATTGTATGATGAATAAAACTTTTCTGCAGCTAGGAAAGTAAAATAGATTTTGCAACTGTTTAAAATATTAATTAGTGATTGAGAGCAGTTTTTCATTCATTTTGTTTTCTTTGAAAATTCAGTGGAAAACAACTTTAAGAAAAATTCTGAAATTAAGAAATACAAAGTGGGGAAAATAAATAAATTATACTCATAGTCCTGTTAATTTTTAGTTAGAAACCTCTCTTAAGTAAAAACTCAGAACACATTTAGAAGATTGTTTTAATTACTAATAAGCAAATACTTTTGCATATACAAAAGCTAGGACCCTGTCCCAAAAAATATAGACACAAGCATAAAATACAATTCACAGTGAAAATACGAATGGAGGAGTTTATATCATACGTGTATAATGACAACCAGTACGTGAAACACAAGTTAGGGTGATTTATTTTTAAAAAACCATGTGTTGAATTTATTAAAATACTAGGAAATAAGGAGTCCCATAATTAAAAACATTTTTTAATTTATAGATTTTTTTTTTAAGGTTGAGAAACAGTTACAAATGGAAATATGAAATTGTGTTTCCATTACCTCTAGTTACTTCAAACATGTGCTTTTCCATCGTAAGTATCAAGTTATTCCTATGTCGAAAAATATTGGCTTCCAGTTTCATATAATTTTGGTGCCCAATGTTGCTCAAGGGCGTATTCAGAAATTTATCAAGGAGCGGGCGATTTTTTTTTTTATTTTTTCTTTTATCATTACCTCTCAAACATATCTGATCTATATCTACTCTAAAATTGCGTTTTTAAATTCAATTTCGTAATAATTCCGGGGAAATGTTTCGGATCCCCTCCTCCTAACATCATTGAATGTCATCTAAAATTGCGTCTTTTGGAACTTCAGATTTGCAAAATTACCAGAGGAAAGTCACTAAACACATTCCTTCCCCTAACACTGCCCCAGATATATACAATCCCCCGTCTTCCAAGCAGGGCCGGATTAGCCATAGAGCAGAAGTAGCGAATGCTACAGGCCCCGCGCTTCTGGGGGCCCCGCGCCATGAGAAAAAATTCCAGAAAAAAAAACTACTTTCCGTACTTTAACCCGTTTAAATTTATCTCTCTATATTTTTCTTTTTATTTAGATTTTTAGCTTTTCTAAATGCTCAGGTAAATTAAAAATCTTATTTTTTCGATAGATTGCTTTCCAGAAATTTCTCCCAATTGAAGTCTTAAAAACGCAATTTTATTTGATCTTTCTTAGTGGAAGGAGAAAAAGCTCTGTTGGATCAGAAAAGTTTCAAAACTGACCCCAATAATTACAATTTAGGCAAAGTTTGTAGAACGGAGAATTGGTTCTTTTCTGGATTTTTTTTTCTTTTTTCAAAATGAAGTCAATTTTAAGGCATCTTAGGAAATTTAAGGAAGAGTTAGGGTACCAATACTTTCAAGCTATCCAATAGGGTGGAACGAAAAAAAACAAAGTTTTTACTTTCGAATCGTAATAGTGCAGAAAAGTTGCGATTGGTGAAGACTTACAAAACAAAACAAAAATTTTTAAAATCGGATAATATCTTCCGATCCCGCAACAAGCCTAAAAATTTGAAAAAAATGGAAAATTTCATGTTTTTAGCGATTTTTTAAAAATTTTGCTCCAACGTTTCTTTTTAATACTCTAAGACGGAAAAGTTACGATTGGTGAAGCCTTCAGAAATTTTTTAAAAAAATGTTGAAATCGAATAATAACTTCTGATCCAGGAACAAGAATGAAAAGTAAAAAAAATGGAGAATTTCATCTTTTCTTAGTGATTAAAAATAAAATTGTTCTTGCTGTTTTTTCCCCCCGGTGTTACAGGGAAAAGCCTTTTAAAAAACCCTGTAATAAACATAAACATTAATTTATTTCTTGACTTTTAAGGTATCTTCTAAACATGCAAAACTACCATTCTTTACAATAATGAAATATTTTCAAATAATAGAAAGTTATAAAATATTTACCAAATTTACAATCCAGTATACAAGTCTTATTGTTTTAAGTGTTTCTTGTGGAATCTAATTTATAATCAGATTTTTTGGAAAATTCGGGCATAATTGATCTGGATTTCAATGTTGCTTTTATGTAGCCATCTCTTGATTTAAATCCACACACTTTGAGTGAAGCCTCCGTCACTAACTTCACACATCTTTTGACAGCTTGCGTATGGCAGGGGAATAGTTTTATATCCAGTCGGGTATAGTGCCTGTTACAATAAATTTTTCAATGTCTTTGTTATGACCGTTTCGAAGAAAAGGTGGAGAAGATAGCTTTGTCGTGTTCCAATTAATAATCTCTGTGTAATCTTCTGCTTCGAAATTTAGAGATGGAATGACAAAGTTTCTAATACTTTTGCCTTTAGAAAGAAACTCTCTGGCTTTTAACTCACTTTTAAACGCTAGTTCTCTTATGTGCCTCCTTTCATCAAACACCATTGCCATTAATTAGATTGTCAGGTAAGTATCGACAGGTTTGAACTGTTCTGTAAACATGAATGGCACCTTCTGTGAAATTTTTGCGGTTCTTTATTTCAAACCAGACCGACATGTAATATCGCAAAATAAAAGTCACTATGTGTTTTACAGGATCGATACACTTACGTAAAGTCTAAGAACTCTATTTGCACAAGTGAGCCATCTGGAATGTGAGAGTGGGTCGGGGTCACGATTTGACAAATCATTTGGTCCAAAGTTCCAATTTTTCCTATGCCATGTTTCCTCTGAAGATAGAGAAATCTTTGTTCAGAGATCAGTATCTTTTCAGATTTTTCACACGTACATTTCATGTAAATTGGACATTCACAAATGTCTAGGGTCTTTTTACAAGTGCAAATAACATTCTTTACGCACTTACAGGCAGAGACGTCAAAGAGTTTCCTTCTTCACCTTTAAATTTATCAATCCTTTCTTTAAACTTTAGTTTATCCTTGTCTCGGTTGTAAGATCTCATGAAATTGAGATATTTTTTGTAGAAGATATCAATGAGCTGAGCAAATCTTTTCAGAGAAACTGTAGGAATCGAGGCCTTATCAAAGATACATTTAACTTTTTGTCCTTAACAATGGAAAAACTCATTTTCGTGTTATTGACTTTTCTAGGTAACTCAAATCTCTCTTGAAAGCAACTTTGGAGTACATTTTCATAAGTAAGGAGCTTATTTGTTGGCAAATCTCTCGGGTGGCCAAATATAGGGCACTCAAGGGACTTTCTCGTAATTCTTTTCTGCAAAGATGGATTCATGTTTGAAACACGTTAAACAGAGCAAATAGACATCACACGCACATTAGAAACATTGGGAAATACTGATGCCAGCACGACTGCTTTATTCATTTAATACCTATAGACACAAACCAACGAAAAAGCTCATAAATTCAAGATCGTGAGGCGCTAATGGGGCGTATTAGATGCATACACTGTACTGAGCGGCATAAGCAAATATGAGTCACGCGGGATTTAAAGGGCCATGTGGACAATTTCAAGACAGGCTAGTACTAAAATATCACATTTATTTTATAAACAAACGTTCTTTCATTAATATTTCATACCGAACTTATGAGGATCGTTAAACTAAAAGAAAAAAAAAAAGCTGAAAAAGGGCTTAAAGTTTACATTTTTTTAAATATGTAGGTTCGTTGCGCGATCGGAAGATATTGTTTTATTTCAAAAAGATTTTTTTTTTTTTTTTTTTTTGCTTTGAAGTCTTCACTAAACGTAACTTCTCCGTTCTGTAGCCTGAAAAAGTACATTGAACCAAAAATGTTAAAAATTCGGAAAAAACCCCTGAAATTCTCCACTTCTTCGATTTTTTAGGCTTGTTTCTGGATCAGAAGATATTATTCGATTTCAATTTGTTTTTTTTATTTCTGAAGGCTTTACCAATCATAACATTTCCGTCTCAGAGCCTTAAAAAGAAACATTAAAACAAAATTTTTGAAAAATCACTGAGAAAACACGAAATTTTCCATTTTTTTCAAATATTCAGGCTCGTTGCGGGATCGGAAGATATTATCCGATTTTAAAAATTTTTGTTTTGTTTTGTAAGTCTTCACCTATCGCAACTTTTCCGCACTATTACGATTCGAAAGTAAAAACATTCTTTTTTTCGTTCCACCCTACTATCCAAGCCTAAACAAAGAGAAAGTTTTGATTGTTTCATAACAATAGAGGAAAGGGAAAGAGGTTCTTTCCTGAAATTGTGCTCAAAACTGAAGTCAATTTCAGGCTATCTTTGGGAGGAAAGGGTTTGAGGGATCGACCCATGGTATAGCTGAAAACAAAATTTCAAGCTATGTGGAAGGATTAGAGAAAGGGATGAGGGTCTGAATTCCCCCAGAAACAATTCTGACTTCAAGTTTCAAACCGTGGTTTTAGATTATCACTGGAGACGTTATCGGGGGCGGGGGGGGGGGGAATACGGATTTGCTTCGCAAAATGTTAGAAACTGAAATCTTCTAGATGCAGGCTATCTTTAGTTCTAACTTTAGGTAAAGAGTGGTGGTTTGTAGCCTTTTCCCTCGGATGTTGAAAAGCTAAGGAAGTAGGTGAGTATTCTCCTTTGGAATTTTTTTTGAAATTTTGAAATCGAGATGGTTTAAGGGCTTTCTTCGGAATTTTTTGGAATTTAGGCTCTAAATTTCAAATTTAAGCAATTTTCGTTGATATCAGGAGAAGGAGGATGTTGAAATTCTAAAAACACAAATCCTAAAACCACATTTTAAGGCTCTCTTTGGTGATGTTAGACAAGTGAGGGGAGAGGATTACCGTCCAGAAATTGTTTAAAAGTGGCTTTCTTCTTAAAAATTTCGAAATTGGAGTCCTGGAAAGGTAATTATTAGTCATCCTAAACGTTTTTTGGTTACTTAACTTCATGCCAATTTATCACCCTCAAAATTTTCCGCCCGTGACACGAGCCTGTAGATCCGGCACTGTAAACAACAATTAGCAAAATTAAGAGATCATGATAGAAGAAAAGAAAAAGATTCTGAGACTTCACACTTACGCTGAGAGAAATAAATGAATTGTTAAGAGAATATTATTTTTGATGAACTAAAATAATTATATGTAGAAGAATGACTTTAAATATCGTTTTTAATTTTTCTTCTGAGTGGGAGGGAACTAAAAAACTGCCACCCATGCCGCGAACCTAACCCCTTTCTTTTGCATCACCAAAGGTAGACGAAAACTTTTTTATTCGAACTTGAAATTCAGAAAAATTTAGGAAGAAAATCGTTTAACATAATCGAAAACCCGCTAAAACTGCTTTCTGGAACTTTCGAAAAATTTCCATGGGTGTAATCCCGAGCCCGATCCCGTCCTATAACGTCGTCTAAAAAGGTGGCCTACAAATGCGTATTTTGGACTATAATTTCAAAAATTTTAATGGGAGTGTACCTCTCCCCCTCCAACATTGTTAACAACGGTCTAATATGTACTTTTAAGACTTAAACTTCGAAATTTTTTCCGGGTTGCCTCGGAGAGTGCCTGAACCCCATCCCATAAAGAAAACGTAACCCTTGATGGCCTACTATTTATCACGTTTTCACAACTTCACTTTCGAGAAATTTCCAGGGGATGGCTTTCGCGAACCACGAAACCCCCAAAACTACAAAAGAACGTAAAAAAATACCATTTCAGAGTATATAATTTCGAGAATTTTTGCTTAAAATTGTGTTTTTAGATTAATAACAGACAATAAATTCAAAAATTTTGCAATGGGACCTCCTTGAACACCACTCTTTCCTCTCTCTACAACATCATTAAGGATAATCTACAGTTTTATTCAAGACTTCAATTTTACAAAAGTGCCTGGAAAGTCGCTGTGAACCCAAATTTCTTCCTTTGATCTTACCTAAGACAGGATGCAATCGCGTTCTTTGACTTCAGTTTCTCCAAATAATGGCCTCCGAATATTCTCTTCCTAATATGATCAGGGGTCGTTAGAATTGAGTTTTTAGAATTGAAGTATCGAAAATTTTCCGGAGGTAGGCCCACGGACCCCTCTCCCTTTCCCCCATCGTCCAAAAATTGTGTTTTCGGAATCAAAAGTTAAAAACGTGTAGTAACGGGAAGACGAGGGGCAATAGAAGGGGATCATAACCATCGCAATGCTATAAAACTATATCCACATTTATGTATTCATGCATGTCATAAGTACACCTCCCGTCACCATGAAGAAGTACTATATTGTTTACTATATCATTCGAAAACGAGGTCCCCTTGGAAACATTTGCTACGGGCCCCGCGCTGGCTTAATCCGCCCCTGCCTCCAAGACGGGATTGAATAATTTTGAAAAACGCCTGGCGGAAGGCCTCCAAACATCTCTAAAGATCGAGAAATAACCCTGTGCTGAGAAGTAACTGGAGAAAGCCAACGTAATTATAGCACAAATATGTATGTATGCTATAGTTATGTTAATTTTCTCCAGATATCACCAGATACCGTTTAAAATCGCCCTTTTGAAACTTTTCTTCCAAAAAGTTTCTGGGAGGGAGATTTGAACGAAATTCCTTTCCTTAAAGTCATATCAAAAACGGTCAACACTGTCGTTTTTGGACTTCAATTCGGAGAAATTACAGGTGCAGGGCTCCTCAAGGGAGGGGCGATCGCCCCTCCCTTGCATCCGTCCTTGATGTTGCCATATGTTTAGCATTGTATTTAAGTTTGGACTAACCGATAGCCGTTCCATGATATAGTAGTCCATCAGTAGGCGCTTTGTGTTGCTGAAATGCAGTTTGGTCCGCAAACCAAATCCTGCATTGGTACAAGATAATCCTCTAATACTTGCTAATAGTCGAGAAAGCTCGTGTTCTTGTTATAAATTGCCAAATAAATGGACTTTCTTATGCTAATTCATAAGAATACAACTTTGAATTGGAAGGAGGAAATTTACGGTTTCCATCAGTCTTGATTTTTGAGGCCACATTCCATATTTTTATATTTTTAATCAGTAAAGAAACGCTAACATCTAAAAATATAGCCTAATTTTGCAAAAAAAAAAAAAAATCAGCTTCAGTGGTGCCGCCTCCTGACACCCCTCACTTCTGAACCCCCCCCTCCATTTTTTGTGCAAAACTTGGCTACAGAAAAAACGTCAAAATTATGGGATACCATATTTTTTGTTTTCTAAATAAATTCAACACATGATGCAGGGGTGCCACCATCTAAGATCAAGGGTGCACCCTTTCTAAATATTGCAAAAGACCCCCCCCCCCCACACACACACACACAAAATGAAAAAAATATCCCTTAAAACAAATCTTCCTAAAAATTTCAATGGCGCAGTCTGCCCCCATGACCCCTTCTCCCCCCCTCCCTAGGTGGACACTCTTGCATGATGTTTTTTCTAATAAATTACCTTAACTTCACCAGAAAATTCCTTCTTAAAGACTCAAATTTCAGAAAATTTCTATAAGTAAATCTCACAAACCTTCTTCTCTTAACGTTCCCAAAAAAGACCTATAATGGTGTTTTCCTTAGTTCCACAATGAAAAATTTCCAGAGATTTCCAATTTCGATTTTCAAGCTTTTATTTGTGCAAATTTCTGGATGGAGCATCGATCTCTAAATATAGCTTAAAATTGACTATAGTTCAAACGACTCAGGAAGGAAGCCCAACCCCATTTCACCTAACGTTACCACCATCGTTTTCGGAAATTTCAAGAAACTGCCAGAGCACTAAAATAAAAAAAAAAAAGAAAGAAAGAAAAAAAAGCCTACAACCGCGTTTTTAAGGCTTCAATTTCACAAATTTCGGGGGGATGGCCCCGCATCTCTCTTTCTTTTAATATCACGTCTAAAACTACTTTTTTTGAACTACAATTTACAATTTTTTTCCTTGAAGAATCCCCGAACCGCCCTTTACCTGTCACAATCAGAAATAATTCAGAATCGCGTGCTTAGAGTTTAAAATTTCAAAAATTATCGGGGGATGACCCCGAGTATCTTAACATCACCATAGATCGTCTAAAACTGTGTTTTTCAAGTAACAATCTTGCAAAATTTGCGGAGGAGAGCCCCCGGACTCCCTCTCCTAAAAATAATCAAATATAACGTACAACTGTGTTTTGGGAAGTTTAATTTGGAAAAATTATCGGAAGAGACTATCCTGGACCTCCTCTCCCCTTCCTCCCCAACTTAAAATATAGTATAAAGCTATGTTTTTATATCTTCAATTTCGGAAAAATGCCAGGAGGTAGCCCTCCGACACTGCTGAATATTAATCTTACGATTAAATATATATTGCTAGTACTAAGGTTTAGTAGTATGACTATCCCTGCTAAATCTTCTCGCTTTCTGCATATTGGAACACGCGTTTAAAACAATTAAGGGGCCGCCAAATTCGTACACCTCCCAGTTTTTTGACCTAGCGACTGCCCTCCCCCCCTTATAATTTTACAAATGACCGCCCATGGATTGTTAGCCCTTCGTTGGCAAATGGTTGGTTGGGTGACGGTTGCCAAAGCGGACATTGCCTACCGTTGACCAACCATAAGCTCCACTGTTAACCAACCATTTCCTCAACGATTGTGCTAATTAGGTATCAGAAAATTCAATAGTATCTATTTACCGTTTCCTTTGTGAAACTTGTCTGGGGACGCGTGTCCCACGTGTCCGCCGGCTCTCCTGTTGAATTCAGCGACTAGGGCTCCGTAGGGCTCTCTGACGAGCAGGACGGCTTTATGGAACTTCTGTCTCGTAGCCTCTCCCCATTCGTGAGTCTTCACCAGCAGGACGGATCCATTGGCCACACTCTCAGCTGGAAAACCGTTCCTCTTCAAGGAATAGTCCCGATAGACGCTGCCCGTCAGATAACCTGGGGGAAGAAAGACAGCTCAATCGATTTGTTGTTGACACAGACAGAACATATTAGAAGACAGTGTGGGGAATATCAACTTGGAGAAATATGAGAAGACACAACTTCTCGCAGCAAAACATCTTCGCTTGGTGCCTCGAATGTGGTTGTTGAGGTGTACTGTGCCACCGATGGGCGAAGATTCGGTTTACGGGTGGGAAGCGGACGCGTCTATTAGTTTCCAGGAATGCCAGTTTGCTGAATTCGAAGCAGAGCTACTTCAAAATGAACGAAATACGCGCATCAATACCCTGCTTTACTCTTTCAAGTAGAATAATCTTAAATGATTTTTTCCCTTGCGAATCCCTTACAAAATCCTGAAGAGGTTGGCGAATCTCTAGTGTAATAAGTTACAAGTAAAAAATAAAATAAAATCGCACGCTCAATAAATTTTAGAGGATTTTTTTTTTAGCAAGATTGCTTGATAGTTCATAACAAGAATGAAAACATGCTCTCAAAATATAAAAGCACAAATATTTCTACAATCTAAAATAATAGCCAGAAAATTAATTCAAAAGAAATTTAACAAAGAAAAAAAACCATGTGATTATTCTTTGTTGAGATTCAGTCCACTTTGCAAAAAAAGAGCCCAAAGTTTGGCTTAAATATCTTCCAGTTTTACTCTCACATTAAGTTCAGCATTTAATTTGCTTCTGTATGCATCCTGCTTCACACGGAAATGGTATTCAAACAGGCAATAAAATTTAAAGTCTTATTTTCACACAAAAGAAAACAGGTCTAAACAACGAAAGTTCTAAAACAAATCTCTATGATTATTTCTTCTTATGATTTTTTCTTCGTATCGGTATGACGAATAAGAAGGCGGGCTATTACGACCTGCTAATCCTTGATAACTTAAAACCTTTCGTAGAAGGCTGGATGGAGTAAGAAACAAGTGAATTTAATGGGAAAGTTTAGTTGGAAATGCCTTGAACCGCATTTTTCTTCTTTTATGGTGTCGTTTTCTTGGAATAATTGAAAATTAGAGGAATACTAAAATTGTCCTTTCTGACCCAGAAAAATTATTTTGTCCTTTTGAGTGTTTTACGAAAATTGCTTAGTATGTTTTTTATTTTATTCTTTTTAGTGTAAACTTATTTCAGAAATAGATTAATGTTAATATAACAAAACTTCACCTTATTTTTTCATATAAATGCCCTATACTAAAAGAAAGAAAAAAAAAAACTGTACACGAGCTTTAAGCAATTGGCAGTAAAAATGTATCCTTGTTCTTCTCTTGGATTTATTTCTGTGCTAATTTAGTCAGAAAAATTAGCCATGTTATCCATTATTGGCATGGATGAGGATAAAAATAATACGAGAGCAATGATAGTAAATAAATTTCATTCTTGCTCCAGAGAAGCCTTCATTCAAAATTTTCATCGTGATTGCTATTCGCAACTCCAGAGCTCGAATACGCTATCTTGCGGTGATTTAGAAAACTGCCGAAAAAATTTAAAACATTCCATTCCACGTGTTTTCTTTGGGGTGAATTACAGGTTTCAGACAGTTTATGGTGTAATGTAATTTCAGAAGAATAGAAAGAAAGCTTCCCACAAATACGAAGAAAAATTACTGTCATTCATTAAGCGTCAAAGCAAGTTATAAGTTACGTTTGTTTTACCTTTTTCATCCGCCCTTAGACAGTGGCTGCAGTGCCGCCTATAGTTTATTGGAGTTGCGAATGTAACAGTTAATGTAACTGTTGTAAGGCAACGAAGTTTTGTAAGTTGTAACAATGGGTTTTATATTTAATCAATTAATGGGGAAACTACATGAAATTTTGTGTTTTTAGTCCTAACCGAAATAGTTATTTTATTTTAGAATTTAATTTAGGGTTAAGTTGTACCTTGAGATTAAACAAATCATTTAGTGAAATCTCGAAGCCTCTAAGTGGTCTAGGTGCTGAGATATAAGCAAAAGTGGCCTTCATAATTTCCGTAACAAACATGCCAAGTATAATATAAGTTCTTAAAAAATGAGTGAATAAATGAGTAGATAATGAAGCAATAAACAAAGAAATAAATAAATAAATTAATATATGAGAAAAAATACATGAGTGACTAAAGAAGTAAATAAATAAGAAAATAATTAAATGAAATAAATAAGTGAATTATTAAATGAAGGAATGCAAATAAATAAATTAATAAATGAATAAGTAAGGAATTGTGTATAGAATTGAATCAGTAGGTGAAATGAACTATTTCACTTTGCCCCGCATACACTCCTATACAAAACATCTTACTACTCTTATATATGGGAAAGTTTGTCTGGATGGATGTATGGATGTTTGTTACTCTTTCACGCAAAAACTACTGAACGGATTTTGATGAAACTTTATAATTATATAGCTTATGCATCAGAATAACACACAGGGTAGTTTTCGTCCCGTTATGGGGGGCAAACCCCCTTAGGGGGGGCAATAAAATACAATTTTCGTATAAATTCTCAAATATAGGGAGGAAAAAATACTTGCACATATTTACATTATATGTCCATCGAAAGCTCTGATTTTTATGCTGAAGATGGCACCTGTTCGAGATTTCTAAGTAGAATGAAAAACGAGTTATGAGCTTTTCAGTTCCATGTTCGAAGGCTTTCCTCAACTCAATACAGTATTTAGTGTATCATCTCAACTCCCTGTCGATAGCGACAATTGTTGTATCGTTGACTATCTTTGCTTTTCGTAACTGTTCAAGGCTTTTCTCAAGTCAAATCTTGAAGTAAGTTTTTTGCACAAGATTGGCAAATAATACATGATTTGGCTGATCATTTTCCATTTAGACGGAACTTTAATGTAATTAGTGGTTTTTATTATTATTTATGCCAATTGAACACATACTCATTTTCCAATCAACCATCAGATCGCCAAAATTTTTGCTGAAAGATTTCCGTAGCTGATGCATTTGGCAGTTTTTTTTAACGTCGCTGTTTTTGAAGCTGAAGACTACGTTATAATGTTTCTCAGCTTTCATCATGTAAACAAAATATCGCCAATCAAAGAATCTTTAAAAAACTTTTTTTCCTGCGTTAAATAATCCAGCAACTAAATTAGCAAATCCATAAACAGCACAAAAATTCCATTTATTTTCCTTTTTGCACAATTTCAAACAATCGACAAAATTTTACTACTTATTTTGGAAACATTTCGGATGAAACTCTTTAACGCCATTTTATGATGACCAAAAGTATCTCAGCATCTGGCGATAATGTCTCTATAACGAAAATTAATATATTGTTTTACAAAGTAAGGAAAGAAGGGGGAGCATCATCGAAGGTATCCCAAAACGATTCCCGCAAATTCGGTAAAATCGCACCAAGAGCCTACAGTCATTGAAATTTCTCAAAATAGCTAAATCAAGTATAAGGGGATTACGAGCGCGGCTACATTTTTTTAAAAACTTCGTACTTCAATAGCCATACACAGAAGGTTTTAGACTCCATGTTTAAAAGAAAAGTATCAACAGATTAATCTTTTTAACATAAGAAGATTAATTTCATGTTTTGGAAATTTGTGTATGCTTAAATATAGTGCTTTCGTTTCTAAATCAATTCTATTTTGTTCTTTATACTTATTGCTATTTTAGTTTAATGGGTAAGGAAGAAACTCGATTTTTAATCACGTCAAAAAGATGTGCTTTAAATTCTTTCACTTAAAACAGAAATGAAAAGCAAGTAACGATTTTTTCTCATAATTATTACTGACCCAGGCAACGCCGGGTATTTTTGCTAGTTTAAAATGAAAATAAGCTTAGCATGAAATAAATTAATGATAATACAAGCTCCGTATATTAGTACTTAACACTCCGTCGGGCGCAATATGTTGTAGAACATGATCGGGCGCATTGAGCCTAGGAAGCACACTTTGATCTACTGATCTTTTCTACGCATGTTCACATTTTCTTACGAAAAAATTGTCAACTACAAACACCAAAGAAGAGAAATAAAAGTTTTCCATGATTTTCGAATGTAACATAAGTTTATTTGAGAAAATGAATATACATTGATTGAAGCTATTGAGGGGGCGTGGCTAACTAAAGAATTCGAGCTGTGCCTAATAGATCAGTTGCGCCCGACGGAGTGTTAAAATGCTAATAACAATAACTTTATACCATTTTATAATAACAAAAATCATTTTTGACTTCCAACAAAATATTACAATAATGACAAACAATTTTTGAAAACAGCTTGTATTATCATATGCTTTGATCTCAAGAGGTAACCTTTTCCTGACTAAAATAGACTACATGTGTTACAACATAGTTAAAATGTTGCCAGATAGGTCGAAGGTCGCGCTACAAACAAAATATTTAGCTATTTCACTTTGCCCCACATTACCCTTCTATAAAGTAATATTTTTAATTATGAACTTGTTGGATCAAAAGCACTACCAGACTAACTTATTGGCTCTCATCTGCAAAATTTACTAAACATTTTGAAGATGCGTTAAAGATTAAAATGTATTAGAACTCAATAAAGTTTTTTTTTTTTTTTTTTTTTTGTATGCACTGTTGTTTTTGTATTTGAATGCACAAAAATTAAAGATGGTAAATCATTTTTGTGTCGAATTCTTCACGGTCTGGGGCACGATTGAATATGATCTACTTTTTTTTACAACTTTTCTGTTGATGGTTTCAAATCTATAATATTGTTTGTTGTTTTTGTATACACTGTTTTTTGTACTGCACTGTTGTTTTAAGAGCAAGCCAGAACATTGAAATATTGCCATTATGATTAAGATTCTGGTATTTCCCCTAGCAACCAGACTGGTTGCTAGGGAATTGCAGACTCGATAGAGACAAAGTCTTTATCAACTTTGCAGACTTTTTAATAAAGACCAAGTCTGCGAAGTTGCATAAAATTAGGATGAAAATACTTTGAGTCATCATTTTTGAAATGAGCAAATTTTGCATAAAAATTTATTTCAAGAAAAATGCACTTCAGGAGTTTTACCGTATATTATGCAAGATACTGAGACCAATATATCTCTTCTAATGAACGTTGAGACGAATAATCAGTTCGGTAAAGCTAAAAAAATTATTAATTCGATGAATTTATTTGAAAAAAATAAAGTAAGAAATTTGATCAAACGTAAGCTATTTCAACGTGTTCGGATATCTTAATTTTCAAGGAAAGCAATTTTGTAAATGGTAGTATTAAAGCGTTTCGGTTGTCATCAAAAATTCTAACGGGGAACACTTGATTACTTGTTCGTAAGTGACAATATTTGTTTGATTCGATTCCAGTAACAAGTAATGTGGATGAGCAACAATAATTATTCTATTTAATCTCATTCCCCGGTGATGTTTGTTCAATTTGACTTAATTAACCGGTTATGTTGTTTTTATTACGTGATGATGATAATTTTATCTTCGCTGGTTCTGAGGTT
This sequence comes from Uloborus diversus, assembly GCF_026930045.1. Taxonomy (NCBI): domain Eukaryota; kingdom Metazoa; phylum Arthropoda; class Arachnida; order Araneae; family Uloboridae; genus Uloborus; species Uloborus diversus. The sequence goes on from NC_072731.1 coordinate 139,721,120, forward strand.
GTAAACTGCAACCGTAAAAAATGAGCAAAAAATATAAAATAGTTAGGTAAAGTGCGCTAAAACTGACACCCAAAAAATTTTCCTAACGCTGATATCTAAAAATATAAAACAAATGTTTAAATCATTACCAGTTTTCTAAAATAATTTGAAATGAGTTTTTCCCCCCCCCCTTCTCGAGAAAGAAAAACTAACTCTAAATTATTGAAGAAAATTGGCAATGCTTTAAAAAAATGTTTTATTTAAAGATATCAGCTTTAGGGGGGTTGGGGGGGAATGGGGGATGTCCGCTTTAAGGCCCATTTCACCTTATTATGCAAGAATTAAATTCGCATACAACACTCCGACTAACGTGATCCCCATATTCCTGCAAAATATTTAATTGCAATTACGTTTCAATGATTAGAGAAAATGAAAATGAATTCAACTGAAACAAGTGTAATTACAATCTACGTTTGTCGAGTTTCAAATGTCATTTGAGTTAATGACAAAATTCACAAATTAGTTTTCAATGCGCTATTATTTCTCCCAAAAATAGAAATAATTGTGTAGCAGAACGACTGATTGGTATTCATACGAAACCCAACTCTTTATTCACGGTACAATACTTCCATGGAACAAAACGTGTGAACCATTATCTTCAATTCGCGATAAAGAATATTTTTCTTCGAGCAATAATTCACAATCAGCGTCGTATGTATGATGAGTTTTCCAATTACGGGGAAACTTTTCAAGTGCATTGTATAAATGATCTTTCATAGTTTAAGGGCGTGTTCCGAAATAAATTGCTTACGCTTGGACTTCATGCCTCTGACATTTTTCTTTAAGCTGTTTATCTAGCATTTTGTCTCTTGCTGGTGAATTTTTATGTCCCGCACTTAAATGGTTCTCTCCTCGGGAGGAATTTTTGATGCCTCGCATTCTTTAGCGTATAATTGTTGTTCCCAAACTTAGTTGTTGGATGAGTTTCGGAGTAATTGAATTTGCTTTTTGTCTCCCAAATAAAAGTGTCGTCGGGAGCTGTTAAAAATAAAGTTCGATGTTTCACCAAGAAATGGGTTAAAGCGAGCAAAATATGCATTAAAAGTTTTTAAAATATGCATCTATTATTTTTTATTCACGCAAATAATGGCCTCCTATTCTTTTTTTTTTCCTTTTTCTTTTTGGCAATATTATGTACAAAAAAAAAAAAAAAGTTTGCTCAAAGCACAAAAATTGGGTGACCCACAGGTTGCCCGATTTTTTGTTTTATAAAGAACACTTTTTTTTTCTTTTCGTAATCTTTCTTTTACAAAAAAAAAAAAAAAAAAAATCTAAAATTCAGTGAAAAAGGCAGTAATATGCAATTATTTTGAACATTAGCCACTTTTATGCAGCTATATCCATTGACGTAATACTAAGAAGGAAAAATATGCAATTGCACATTACACATAAGCATTTGCATATAATCCGGGCTCAATGATAAGCCAATACAATGGTAAGATAAATAAATACCTTTGTGCTGAACAGTAAAGTAAGACAAAACAACGTAAGTAGAAGCACAAATTTGTAAATTACAGCAGACACGTGTTTCGGCGTTACAGGGAACGCCTTGTTCAATGCAAAAAATAATGAGCTTATGGATGAAAAGACATCCGACAAAAGCATTTTTTGCATTGAAAAAGGCGTTCCCTGTAACGCCGAAACACGTGTCTGCTGTAATTTACAAATTTGTGCTTCTACTTACGTTGTTTTGTCTTACTTTACAATACAATGATGCTTGATAATTGTATGACCAATGATAAGTACCCAATTAGTCCGGAGGCATAACGAAAAGATTGTACATGTTGAGGTAAAGGCAATTTCTGTTTTTAATTATGTTTTAGGGTCATTAGGATCATTTTTAGCCACGGAGGCCATTCGCTACGTCATTTGTATTGTTTTTATTGCGTCCCAAAGTTATCTTACACGCGGATAGGATTTACCTCAAGTAATTTGTTACAAATAAATGTATTTCGGACAATAGTGTGTGTAATTCCACCTTTTTATGTCTCCTTATAATAAATATTGTTAAAAGCAGCGAGTATCAAGCGTGCTTAAGAACTAAACCCCGGGGGTTCCACGTTCGGCTGACCACCTAATCGGAACATCTGCCTAGAGTCCTTCCTTTGTCAGCAAGACAGATTAGCAAAGTAGGCCTTGGCACCCATGGACTGCAGTGTTACTGGGTTTGGTTAAAAGCAGTGATAGAAAGGTATTTAAAAATTTGGTTTATGAAAATGTGCCCCAAAGTATAGCACTAATGATCTTCTACTTAACATTTTCAAAAATAACCGAGTTTCAGTCAAAAACATTTTAAATTATGATCAAGTAGGTGTTTTTATTACAAAAGCATAGTTTAAACATTACTGGTACATATCTCAGCGGTTCTCATCATTTTCACTAGAACATTTGCACAAGCGCAAGAGAGGCCAGCTTTTCCACATCGGCACCGAGAGTTACGATACTTGGTCTTGCGATTATTTCCTGACAGTCTTCAGAAGCAGAATAGAAGTCCATTCGACTTGAAAATTTGATTTTGGTTGTATTATTACAGTAAAATGTTAAAGTTAATATAAAATTAAACGAAAGGAAAAAAAAATATAGGTATATCTTCCAAGTCGCCGGCCATTCGCTCGATTTTATTCAACCGTACTCTTGAGGGTAAGAAAGACTGGAGTTTCTTGTAGACGCTTCTTCGATACTTGTAGACGCTTTCCTGCTTGAAGCGACCTTCAAAGAGCATTATTATTAGCGCGTCCTGAATTGGGGAAAAGTTTTCAATTTTACTTTGAGAAGAGTACAATGTTTTCCGTGAGAAGTTGACGTTATCCTCTTTACTGCATCTATCATATAGTTTTATGACGTACTTTTCGAGCCCAAATACTATATACAGTACCTCTTCTGGAGCAAGGGGTAGCGAAAGAGATTTAAAAACGTCGTTGACTGCAAGATAAGGCTTACCATGCTACCCAAGCTATTCGTTTTCCTTTGTTTCTGAAAGACGAGGTTGTGTCACAACCTGCAACGGCATGAAAAGCCATAAGTCCGGCACAATTTTCCGAACCAAGTCGTTGCTTTGTGGTGCAGATGTCGAAGATTCGGTACGATTTTCCAGTGTCTAACTCAATCCACAGCAGCCGATCACACAACTAGAGGTTTTGAAGAAGCGAAGTGGCCAAAACGACAACGTCGTTGTCGACTGTCTTGATGAAAACCTGGTTGTAGTCATGAGATGTAACGTGTGTGCATGGAACAGCATTCTACCATCTGCTTCATGGCTTCATCATAGGAGCAATGCATCAAGATTAACAAATAAAAACCGCCATTGCAAAGGATACTCCTGTGACGAGTGACAATAACGATTTTTTGTTGAAAATTTATTGTGCTGCAAGGTCCTCCAAGCACTCAAATAGTTTCTGCTTATTTGAGTGGTTTCTCAAAAATTCAGATCAGTTTTTAAGAACTTGTTTTGTGGCCTCCATTTTCGGCGACCAGAACCTTTTCCTCTTTTCAATATTAACGCAGACTTTAGAGAAGCAGGTACATACTCATCAAATGCTACATCCATTCTCTGTGCCTTGTCGAAATGTGGACTGTTCAAATAAACAACGAATTTCATTTCATAGTCAGAAAACGTGCTTTTCGGCTCTGGACGAAGGTAATTGACAGTCGCTTCTCCATCCATCACCACCACATAGAAATTCTGAGATTGCTGCTCTGTGTTGTCTTCGTCAGGCTATGAAGAAGCGGAAAGATCAGCTTTCTTTCCAAGTCAAAGTTCGTCGTTTTCATAAAGTGGCACAGCGTAAATATGATATTGGTGACTGGAAAAGGCATCCTAATTTATCTGACGTACTTGAGAAGAAACGTAATACAGCCTGGGGAAAAGGCGGCGGTCTTTTTATATGGCAGCGAGCTGTTCTTCTTTCCCAGATAAGGATTTCAATGAAACGCTGTTAAATACTGCCTACTTGTTTTCTGTATTGGTGTGTCAATAGAAACGGAGCAATCAATGAGTATTTTTTGAAAGAACTTATTTGCTTGAGATTCGCCAATTATTTTTATACTGCGCAAATTGGATGCCGTTTCAGAATCTACAAGTAATCGTGAGTCCAAAGCCATGAGGTCACCACTTGGTTCTAAGAACGGGTTGCTTATTTCAATCAGAGCATGACTCATACCCTCAACGCTGTTGATGAATGAAAGTTGTTTTGGGTTAGAAATTTCATGGTGAATGCTCATCTCTGCTAGTCTTATTTGAGAATATTACTGAATTTACGGACGATTCGTGCGACTTCGGGTTCTGCAATCATCCGTCTGAGCATAGCAGACGATCAGCAGCTCCACCGTCTGCTTTAAAATAAGCGCATTGTTTTGTTCGTGAGCTTCGTCGATTGACATTCCCGAAAATACCGTTCTTGTCTTCCTAATACCATCAAATTTCCTTTGAAAAATTCAGAATAGATATGAGGTAGACGATCCCTCGAAGACAGCATGTCCCACATATGGATTGACACAGCGTGAGCGTAGTTCAGCCGATCAAGGAAGAAGAACATCCACTTTAAATTCGAAAGAGCTTGCACCGTAGAGGTTGAAATCTCCGGCATGTAATGCCCGTGTGAAAGTCAGGACATGAAGTTTAGTCTCCAGGATGAGCCGACAAGAACAGAACTGTGAAATTTCCTCTTGGATATCAATCATTTTCATCTATAGCTTTCGGACTGTCCTCTTATTGATTTTCACACTCTCTTCAAAGACTTTTTTCCGCAGTATAAATAGCCGCACATGCCGTTATTTGATGAGCCCGGCAAGTTTTTTTTTTTTTTTTTGATGTGAAAAGCGACTGACTCGGCTGTACCACTGGGTGAGACGCTTTGTGACGCTATATATATAAAAAAAATCCAAATGACGTAGCAAATGCTATTAGGGCTAAAATTGCTCCTTGATAACCGTAAAACATAATTAAGAAAAGAAATTGCTTTTACCTCAAAATGCAGTCTTTTCGTTATGCCGCCGGACTATGGAGGCAAAAGAGATCTTTGGTTGTTTTGTGACTAAAACACGCGGCGTTTTTGACAAAGCAAGTGGATGTTTTAAGTTTTATAAATAAAGTTTACAATGATTATTTCGGTTTAGTAGTAAGGGTATTTGATTTTTTTTTTTAGTATTTTAAGAATATTTTTAATTTTCCCACTATTGGCAGCTCTGAAAAATCAGCGTTTTTCGCATTTATGAGCTCTTAAAACTTAATTTTTCAGTAAAGGTTGTACCCTCTACATTCTCTGTTTTTGATTATTGCATTCAGCCTCAACAGTAACTAGAACGCATCGAAAAACATACATTATTAGGCAGGAAAATCGTTACGATGGATTCAAATTTCACGCGCTTGCACAAAATTACTCAAATCTCACAGCGAATGCCTCCGTGTGTGAAAACGTTCTTAAATGGTCCCAAAACAAGAATTTAAAGCTAAATTGCTTTTAGCCCGAAGTGCACAATCCGCCTAAAATTTGTCGTTATGCCTCCGGACTAAATGCAATGGTGCTTTTACAACTGGGGACCACCAAACGCACAAACGCATTGGTGATAAGTTTCACCAATAGGAAGGAGGAGGGAGTCAGGAGGAATGGGACAACTGCATTAATAAGCCGAAGTAAAATGAGAAAAATAAGTTTCTAGTTAGTCCGGTAGTTGTAGCAGCTTTAGACTTTCACTTGACTCTACTCTGCATCTGCATCATCTACTGGATAAGATAAAAATAACTTTTCATGCTTTACTTCGGCTTATAAATGCAGCTGTCCCACTTCTCCTGTAGTCCAATTCTTCCCGGCTCTCCCATAATTATTGAAATTATCAATGTGAAAGTAAATAAACTTTTGAGGAAAAAAAAAACAGAAAATTATAAAACGTAATCTCAAAATTAACGTAAAAACATCATATAAAATATTACTATAACTATAACTTAATAAGGAAATGTTTTTAACGTGTGCACGTAAAAATCTCCTAGCTGCGGTTAAATTTTTCGCAGACCGTTCACCATCCTCTGGAGCCGAGGTTGAGAATCCCTGTGCTAGAAGGCATCTATCAAATTCTAAGGCAAAAACAAAAATATTCAACCCCCCCCCCCCACCTCCCTCAAAAACAACATCTGGGGTTAATTTTCAGGGCCAACGAGAGGCCGCGTCAGCCTATAGACAAAAACTTGGAGCCTGGCCCTTGGGGGCGGAGGTGCACATTGGAGCTATATTATTGCATGGGTGAAGGGGGCCTGCCAGTTCTCGACGGACCCTATGTGTCCTTGTTTTGCACTTATAATGGGGCCTCACGTTCAACGGAGCCTTCAATTAGGGGCATTCCAAGGTATTTTTGACATTTATATAGAGTCCGTAACGTCCGTAACGGGAAGCTTTTTGCTCCCCAAGCAACCACTTCACTTTGAAAAACTTCCCGCCAAACAAGATAAACAATTTAAAAGATCTATCCATATTTCGGAGGAGTTGAAGGTGGGAGGAGGTTCGAATGGAAGTAGCTGTGATGAAAAAGGAGAAGAGGGAGGATGATAGTTTGGCAGATACTTGGCAGGCAAACTAGATATCATAACTTTTTACGGCTGAGGGTTTTTGGGTTCAGGATGCAGGTTTTCTTTTTTGTGCGGAAAAGTTAAAGGTTTTCTTGGCGGGGAAATTTTTACAACAGGGTTGTTTTTGATGAAATATCACATCTTTTTGCATTGATATTATTACTTTGTCTGTATTTTTAGAATTGAGAACTTCAAGTCAAAAAATTTTCAATTGAAACAACGCTGTTTTGTGTTTTTAAGGAACAATAATGGCTAGCCTAATTTTACCGTCAAGTTATTTTCTGACTATTAAGATTCTATGTTCATTTTGCGAGAATTGGACGGTTTAAATTTTATTGCAATCCTTGTGTCCTCTCTGTTGCAAAGAAAACTTCTTGGATAATCTTTATATATAAAAATCTTCTGTGCGGACGTTTGTCACCATAAGGCTTTTAAATGACTGGACCGATTTTGATCAATTTTTTTTTGTGTGTAATTAAGTTGTGGCAAGTATGGTTTCGAAGCGCGATGGATCGAATCGGAAACCTTTTCGTTAATTAATTAATTAATTTAAACATTGGATGGTTATAATCTCCCAAATGATAAATATTTATTTTAACCTATTGTTGAGCGAGAACTGAAATAAATATTTAACCCGTTGCCAAAGGACAATAAGAAAGCCAGCTCTGCTTTTCGTAAAGAAATTTCCTACTATGATATGTCAATGAGAATAGATAAAATGTAGAGAGAGAGAGAGATTGAAGCCTTCATTTCTTGAAAGCAACGATTTTAGGTCCCGTGATATATTTTAAAATAAAGTACTGGAAGGTTCACGCAAAACGTGTGTTCTGTCGTCGTAGTTGAACCATGTAACCGGATCGTTGCTTTAGGTTTTCCTTTCCAAATAATCAGAAAGTACTGTACCTAGCAACATTTGTTTCTCGGCTGAAATCCATCTGAGTCTTGGCACCAACGTCAAGAATACTTTAAGGATTATCTAACTAATCAGTACATTATTAAAGGAAATGATGATGGCATTTAAAGACGAAATTTTTTTTTTCATCCAGATAAATTACAACAGGGTGGTTCTGTACACAAAAGATCAGTGCAGTGGAAGATTTTTATCTTTGGTGGAAAGAACAAATAGGCAATATATGAAGTTTGAAAGTTTCGTTCAAAAGATCGAACCGCTAATCGGTCGAAGATGGCTTCGCTCACTGATCGGCTGGATTACAGGTAACATGGTGGCTTGCGACTTTGGCTACAAACATAGAGTTGCGTAATCATTTGCTTACATTTTAAAGCTACTGTTAATGTAATTGATTGTATTTTTTTGTTTATTTGGCGAAGTATTTCAAATTGCAAATAATTGCTTTTCGTTTTTAAAAAGTTTTTAGTCATTTTACATCGGGAGGGGGGGGGGGGGGAGATGAGCAATTTTCGCTTATTCAGAAAACTGTTTTTACCTTAATCATTTTCCTACACGATATCCTTTCGATTGTTTCACTCTTTTTCATATGGGGATGTTGCAGCGGGATTTCCCGTTTGTTCTAGATTGGTAGTTAGATTTTTGCACTTATATCTGAGGATGTTTTTATCCTTTGAGTATGGCTGAAGGAACAAACCATCAAGTACGGGAGAAAAAAGTTAATAAAACAACTGCTCAGTGGGCATTAGATAAATGAAGTTGTAATAAATATACCCATCCTGACACCATAGCAGCTAAAAACATGTTTTTTTACTTATTTTTTTTCAACAGAACGGTTCAAACACTTGACAGTTTATTGGAATTTTTTTAACTTTTAAATTTACAAAGTTTGAACAGAACAACGTCTGTCGGGTCCTCTAGTAAAATACTATATTTTAAATTATATTGTTTTCGAGTATTTTACAACTTCGTAATAAATTCTACTACAGTTTCTTTATTTGACAGATTATTCAACATTTTCATGAAGGTTTCTTTAAATGTTTTAAAGATTGAGGGCTATTTTAATCTAGCTTTTCACTTTCTTGTTTAATTACATTTTTTCTGAAATCGTGGACTATTTTACGTTTTATGGGATAATTTTAATTGTTTGGTGATTTATCGTTTTCTTGATAGAAGTCTTTGTCATGTTTAATACCTAGTTTTGTTAAAAGTTCATTTAAAAAACGAAATAACGCATGTTATCACCAAGCAAAAAAAAAAAAAAAAAACTAAGCCATTAAATATTTAAATTTGAATGTGTCAGAAGATCTATACAACTTTACTCGATGTCAAATCGCGGATATCCCAAATTTGACATAGCGAATGCGGATGTTGCGCGCGGACTAAGCTCATTAAAAGTATTGCTTAAATTAGTTGCAAAATTTTTTCAGCTAACAAATTACTTCAATTCACGGATATCCACACACGTAGGACTTCATATATTTTCAATTCATTATGTGTTGTTTGTGAAAAATCCATTAATTTAGAAAATAAGCAAACCTGTAAAAAAGTGCTATTTTTTCCTTTCAATTAAAAAGTTATATGTGCCCTATTCATATGCGTACAGTTTCATATAATATGTCACGCAAAATGTTCTAATGGTTTAACCCCAGTTTCGCGCCGGCATTTAAAATCCCCCCCCCCCCCGCCCTTTAATATATCAAAACTGAAAAACAGGGGGAAGAAAATTTCGTATCGGCAAAACTTGGGGGGGGGGGGCAATATTCTAATCTCATTCATTAATTTGTTCTCTGCTTAAATATAAAGAAACAACTTGGAATCTTAAAACAGAAAGCCCAATGAGCGAAGTCCGCGCGCATGCGCAGTCGCTGTGGCAAATCCTACGACAACTTTGGAATAATTGTTAGATCTCAGGGGCGTAGATAAGGGGGGTGGGTTAGGGACAATCCCCCCCCCCCCCGAAACGTTAGTCTCAAAAAAAAAAAGAGAAAAACAAGAGGAAAGAGAGAAAGAAAAAGAAAAAAAAATCAAAACGACTTTTTTCTGAGTAACAAAGGTCAATGCTATTGAAAATCTGCTCCATGTGTGACCCTCAAGCATAAAGACGTCTCCCTCTGCTGCGACAATTTTTTGATAATTGAGTGAAATTTGACATTTCGCTTTAGAAATGAGATTGATTTGTTAAATCCACGTATATGCAGCCTTTCTTTGTCATAGATTCTGAAAATTGTTAAATATATTTAATTGAATGAGCCGCGCAGTGGGAATATTGCATACGAGTTGAATCTGTATATTTCGAATTTCACATTAAGAAAAAAATCGAGATAAAGAGTTTTGAAATACGGGGGCTTAGAAAACTTTTTATAGAAATTTGAAATATGAAAAATGATGGTGGAAAATTTGAAATCGATACTAAAGACAATATGGGCTAGGGTGCATCTACGCCCCATCAATTTTTTTTTTCGCTTACAAATGCTTTGCCCCTAAGCTACTTTTATTCTACATACAAAATTAATAATTTGTGTGAAATTTTTCCCACTTTGAACAATATCTATGTGTGCCACCTGACAATTGAAAGTTATGAAAACTCGTAAAAAATTGCTTAGTGTGTAATTTTTCTATTTATTTAATTATTGAAAGAATTATTTGATTTATTGAAGCCAATTTATTGTATATTTCATAATATTACTTTGTTAAATATTAAAGTTTGGCTTTAAAGTTAGTTTTAATCAATTTTCCTCCTTTTGTGAAGATTTGGCAGTTGTTTTTGTTCATGCTCAACTACTTGTAATATATTCTGGTAAGAATCTTCAGTTTTGGCTGAAAGAGGTCATTGGTCAGCTTTATTCCTCGCTCAGCACAATCGTTTACTACATTTATTCCTTTCATATTAGTTTTTGAAGTCTGATATGAAATACAATTTGGCCACTGTTTAACATCTTCCACAATGATTCTGAATCTAACTTCAAAATTAAAAATAAAAACCAGATCAATGCCAACAAAATCAGACAGTGTTGAAGAAAAATGAATTTCTGTTGGAAACTGGTTTTCCGAATCCCATACCAAATCTGTGTTTTGGATTAGAAAGATTAGCAAGTCTAATGGTTAATATACTGTCAGCAAGAGCACGTCGGTCTGTTTCAGGCACTTTATCACTCCATAGTGCTAGAGGTACAGTTTCTTCTGTCAGATACCAAAGGTGATTTTTAAAAGCATTAATTGCACTTCCAGAAATTTCTGAATTAATAATACTATATTTTATAAGTAAATTAAAGAATTGCAAGTCATTCCTAGTGCATCGAAGACAGAAGTGCACATCATCCACCATGAACTATGTACCAAAGTGACAAAATTAACAAAATTAACAAATTTTAAAACTTGTTGATGTGTAGTTATTGTTCCTGTTGGTAGTTCTTGGATTTGACGTTGAAATAAGCAAATTTTGATTGAATTAATTAGTTTTGCCATCTGCTTTATATAAAGCTCCTGGACATTTAAAGTCTGCTGCAGTTATTTCATTTGGATCACTACTGAGCACAGGAGAGCTTTACCCAAATGCTCTTGAATAGCTACACATGCTGTAGTTATATGTCCTGTATTAGAAGCAGTTGTGACAAACGACATATTAACTATTGAGTCTGAACAGTTCCATGAATTCAGCAAATTAGTTGTTAAACTAGCAATGATAACTCCGGTTTTTTTTTTCTGTTCCAATTGGATATGCTGGTACACCAAGAAGCTTAACTTCATATGAATTACCTACTATAACTGCTAGCTTTTGTTCTTCAATATTTTGATTTGTTAAAATTGGTAGAGTTAAAAATCCCAGTGCAAAGTTGCAAAATCATAACCATTCCATTGATCCTTACAAGCTTTGACAATGTCTCTGACACTTGGTCGTCTTGCTCTGTCTGTTGTTGCATATGATGCTGATATTTTGGATGATTCACAACCAGCTTCTGCTATTAAAACTTTATGAAGCTTGCTGTGCTGGTGTCATTTTAAACGTGTTGCTAATGATATAACATCAGGTCGTTTTATAATACGTGGAATAAAAGCGTATGTACCAGTTCGTATTGTACAATGATGATTTCTGGTATTATGAGCATTATAAATCTGATCTCTCGGATCTGTTTCATCACTTGTATCACTTACATCACTATTTTCATCTCTTTCAATTCCTTGGCTATTTTTTCACAAAATGCTGCTTTTGATATTTCACGCATTTCCTGACACTTAATGTTTCGGTATAATATTTTATCGTGTGAGCAAAAGGTTGCTAGATGATCACTTTTCATAGATTGGAGAAGAGCTAAAGGGCAATTCCACGGTGTCGGACGTAAGAATTGCACGTTATTTACTTCAAAAAACCAACACATTTATTGGTTAACAATTTTAAAACTGAGCAAAATATTTTTTAAATACTTACTAATGTATGTAGAATTGTTAAGCGTAAAAAGAATTTCTGATACAGAATTTTATTTAAAAACAAAATATTTAACTCATGGGTGTCGACGTATGAGCTGAATCTGAAAAATGAGACTAGCAAAAATAAAATCTAAGATTCAGGTCAATGGCTTAATCTGCAACAATGTAACTACTTTTATGTCAAAGAGCAATGATGAAATATTAATCACTTATAAATTTTTTTTAATTTAGAGGTATTAAGTGCCAAAATAGGGACTTTGGTATTGGTGTCGGACGTAATATGTACAACATTACCATGTGTCAGACGTAAACAAAAGTTTAAAACCATTTCAAATTACTCTTAATTTTGCTTTAAACCTTAAGTAATATGTTAATGACAATAAATAAGGATGTTTACATAATTACAACATTAAATATCAAATATTTTTCGTAAATGTTAATTATCACCCACTTTTAATTGGGGATAGGTGGAAAAAAATTCTTAAAAATATTTTATTTTTATAGAAGATTTTATCTTCCTCTTTTTGCCATTTAAAGTGCCCTTCTGTCCTATACATCACATATATTACAATCATTTCACCATTTAACAAGGGATTGCATCTTGTGTAATGTACAGACTCTTCGTTAACCGCAACCCACTTATGTACTTTAAGTTGTGCAACAAATTCTGTATCTTCAAATTCATCCAATGCATCACTGTCAGATAATTCTTTAAATATAGCAACCATCCTAAGTTATAAGATAACTAAATACCTTTGTGCTGAATAGTAAAGTCAGAACAAACAACGTAAGTAGAAGCACAAATTTGTAAATTACCGCAGACACGTGTTTCGGCGTTACAGGGAACGCCTTTTTCAATGCAAAAAATAATGAGCTTATGGATGAAAAGACATCCGACAAAAGGATGTCTTTTCATCCTAAGTGTTTGTGAGGAAGAAGTGTCTGAGATAGTAATTTTATTCCATGAAATTGCTTTGACTCAGTGCATGCAGTGCTCAAGGATTTTCTCAAATATTGTTGCAATGTTGCTGAATTATGCATGATCTCTTCTGAGGATATGTGTACTTCAAGTACACTGCTGATTAATGAAGGAGCCACAGATGCATAATTCTGGTGGCATACCACTCAACACTATTCCAGCTTTTCTAGTACAATGGATCTTTGGTTCCAGTGGTGGTCTGACTTGGTTGAGCCCCCCCCCCCCCTGTCATTTTACTTCCAGCTTTAAAAAGAGGCCACATTTTTTTTTTTTTTTTTTTTTTTTTTTATTTAGCCTTACCAACTATGCTGTCTACAGCTCCTTCTCAGGGAACACTGAAAAGAAATTCCGGTTAATCTGGGGTGAATTCTGCTCAAATAAATGTAAATTTTGTTAATAGGTATTTTTGCTTAAATTGTAAGCTGAGTCTATCTGAGAAAACTTATTTTTAGTGCTTGGGTCTTGGTTTTTAAGATATTTTAATAGGTAACTTACACGACATATAGCACGGCGAGTTTAGTATGATCCAAAGTATCAAAAATTGTTGCAAAAGTTTGAGAGAATTCTTTGGAAATCCACGCATGGGATGTGAAGATTGTGGGCTTGGGCATGTTTACCAGATTGAATTTCGTTCTGCTGTAAAAATACTGCATTTTGAGATGCTTAAAATAAAGAAAAACTATTCCTTATAAGGTCAGTGCTTCTAGAAAAAAAATTAAGTAACAAATTGGACCAATTAATCAATTACCAGTTTCATGGTTAAAAAAAAAGTTTTTCAGGAAACGTACCTATTAATAAAGACATTTTAATGACTAAAGTATAAAGAAATGTTGTTATTGCTGTCTTCTATCCCTTCTATTTTAAATCAGAGAAATTCTGTAATCAGAACGAGGTAATAATTTTAAAATTCTTGGTGTCGGACGTAATGTGGTGTCGGACGTAATTAATTTGTTACGTCCGACACCATAAAATAACAAAAAACTATTATTTGAATTTTGTTCGGATTGCACATTTTCAATAGTAACTGATGTTCTGATTTGCAGGTAAAATGTTTTACAAAATATTCCATTCTATTTTATACAGCACAAACTTTTAGGCAATTTAGTGTCGGACGTAATATTATCGAAGTGCCTGTTATAAATAAGCTTTTAAAGACAAAAATATTTTATTTAGCTCTCATTTTTTGTGCTACATTTGTTCTAAAGTGTTGTGGGCAGGCATCTGAATCAGTTACAATTTGAAAAATATTACAGCAATAGTTTGAAATACCAATTCCAACAAGATATCAAAAAATCCATTATGGCAGCAAGTCGAAAATACCTTTGTTCAAAGACTTGTAACTCTTACAAACATAAACTTTTGCGATAATTTTTATTATTTTCATATAATTCAACTCATAAGCTTCAAAATGATACATAATTGTGAGAAAAAAAAGGATTTTAATATTTGGTCATCAGTTCCCCATTTCCGTGGAATTGCCCTAAATGTTCTGAATTTTTTAAAAGGTATTCTACATTTTTAGGCCATAATGAAAATGTTTTAGCTAATTCTTCCATTTTTTTAACTTTATTAATGGAATCTGTTGTATTTCTTCTTTGAAGAGGAATTGCTTTTAATTTTGTGTTGTCTTCATGAAGTTTTAGTATTTTCTCACAGGATTTACTTTCAGTAATCATTGGAATGTTTGCTTTTGCATAGAAATCAGATATTTTTGAGAAGACAAGTTTTGAAGACTCCCATTTGGTAAGATTTGATCAACATCTTTCTCAATATGATACAACAAGCAGCGAAGCAACTTGCAAGCTAGTGGGTAACGTGAGCCCTTGAATTCCAAATACCATTGAAGATTGTCTGGTTTTGACTTTTACTTTTTGTACAGATGAACAAGGCTTTGTTTGTGGAGAAATGTCACTGATTCAACAGCAGCTGATTTACTCATGTTTAATGAAAAATTTCAAAATATGTTACTTTCGAAAATTCATGGACCTTATGAAAACCTTATGGACCTTATTAAAATAGTATAGATCAACTTTTTTAAGTGGTTTACAACAAATATGCATAGAATAACAAGAAGAAAACGTAAAGAACTAGCATTAGCAGTTGTATGATAGAAGAAAATGGTAGAAAGTTGAAAACAAATAGTGAATCTAAACTTACAGTTACAAAGATGTTATGGAAAGTTACTGGAAAAAATGGTAACAGTTGAAGTTAACACAGGTACAATGTAAATTAAATAATTTAAAAATTATTTCCTAGTATTGCACTTTGAGTCACTTTTGATGTTATAATTGTTCATTTACCTTAAAAAAGAAACTTCTTGCTTGAGGTGGGATACCTAAAATCAATTTTGATTTTCATAAAAATTCACAGGAATACTATCTAAGGGTATGAGAACATTTTTAAATTAGGGACAAAACAATTTTAGACTAGTTGGGCAAATGATGCACCCTAATATGGGCTCTTGAATAAAATTCCTCTTTATTAGTTTTGTTAGGTATTTATTCTATTATTACATTATTGAGTGCTTTATTGCGAGTTTAAGGAATCATTTTGACAGTAAAAGAAACTTTCAGCATATCTTTTTCAAGAAAAAGTCCTTTATTGCTTTCTGGTCCCTGATTTTTTTTTTTTTTTTTTTGATTCATTATTTATCCTCTTGGAGTTAGCAATTGCAGCAAATCTAACTTGGCCAGTATTCTACGATTTTCCTTCTTTCATCACTTGAAAAAAACTTATACTTTCTTTTCACTCCTATCATTTCGGTTTTCTAAGGAATCGCAATTTCAATAGAGCAACCAAAGAACAGTACTAATCCAGATAACAGCGAAATGGCTTTTAACTTGAAGGACCTTTTACCATGAACTTGAAATGTTCATCTTACATATGTAAAACCTGTGAATTTCACCCCTTTCCTCTTCTTCCAAGAAAGTGCGCAAAACGACTGTCCTTTGGTTCATCTTCCTGGAAAGAGTATTCGTGGAATGAATTTCTAACTTTTTTCCACTGCCTCCTCAGCTCTTGAAGGACAATTCCTCTGTTTCTGAGTTGAAGAAAATGTTTTTGTTTGCTGCTTTATAGATCATTGGGCTTCGAATCCAAAAATGATAGCATAACCGGAATTCGAAACGATAGAGGTTTTTGTTGGTCTGGTCTCGTGTGTGTCATAGGTCAGAATCAAAACGACTTTTGCTAACCAGAGTATCCGTTGCAATCACATTGATTTTTCAGCCAGTATTTACTGCGTTTTCTTTTGGAAACGTACAGTCTATTTAAAATAGTACATTCTAAGTGAAAGTTGTTGCATAATGAAGCGAGAAAAACCGATAACAAACTTTTTTCAATCCAAAGAAAAAAATTAAAATGACGAAAAGGATTGCTCTAAAAAGAGAAAGTTAACGTCGTGTGAAGAAAACGAAGTACAGTCTGCAAAGCAGCATTATAGACCGGGATCTGAAGGGGGTTGAGCATGCATGGAAAGGCTGACGCAATATTATTTCTGATTATTGTTACAGGCACGATGGTGATTATGAAACCACATGTCGTCGCCCCCCTGGGTGGTTGACAACCCCGGGGGAGGGGGGAAAACAGTGGGGGAGCAGTTTTCCGAAACACTCAGAACTCGCGAACTATTTGCGATAAAACATTGAAAAAAGTGGCAATCGACGCAACAAAACAAGGGCTTCATAAAAGCTAAATATGATTATGGACCTATCTTTGTTGGTCGAGGGGGGGGGGGGGGGGGACATGTTTAACCCCAGTTTCGCGCCGACATTTAAAATTTCTTCCCTACATAAATATATCGAAACTTAAAAACAGGAAAAAGGAAATTTTGTATCAGCAAAACTTTGGGGGGGGGGGGGGGAGGACAGCATTCTAATCTCATTCATTAATTTGTTTCTCTGCTTAAGTATAAACAAGTAACATAGCTCATTGGGCTTTCTGTTTTCAGATTCTAAGTCTGCGCGCATGCGCAGTCCCCTGTGGCAAATTTGTGATATCCGCGATTTGACGTCTAGTTGCAACTGTTGGATATGTTTTAGTCTTGATTGAATTTCATTTCCTAAGACAACTTTGGAATAACTGTTAGATCTGTTCTAAACCTTGCAATTGCAGTCCGAGATAAACAAACCCTATGAGCTGAGAGTAAGTACATAAGAATTTAGGGAAAATTAGTAATTTTCAGACTTCAATTACTCCGGCCCATGATGTCCCTGGGGGTTGAATTTTTGTATATGTACTCAATGGCCCTCCAATAATATGTATACAAAAAATCATTACCGTAGCCCCCCGGGGGGCTGTGATAGAACCCCGGGAAGGTACATTTTGCGGGGTAAAAACGAGGGGGGAAGGGGAGGGGGGGTCAAATGGCACAAAAGGCACATCAGTAGGGCACAAGGAATGTGTGTGCAAAATTTCAGCTCGATTCCTTTTTTCGTCTGGGCTGTAGCCCTGTCAAAGAAAGCAAAAACTTTTTTGAACAGCGATTTTATAACTTTAATGCTACCTCCCCCTGATGGTCCAGGGGATTGTATTTTGGTTTACGGCGTCAGGGTTCACTAGAGATTGAGTGTACCAAAAATCAACTCCGGGGGTCTTCATGGGGCTGAGATACAGAGGGGTGAAAAACCCAAAAAACCCCAATTCGTTCTGTCGCGTAATCTTGTTGGTCGCTTTATTTTCTTTCGTCTTTGGCGGTGGATTTGCTTCTGTTGGCTGCTGACGTTTGGTTTCCTTGGCGGGGCGGACGCTCCTGCGTCCCGTGATTTTTTCCAATTGCATTTTGCGGAACTAGAAGTTTCAAGTGGAACCGCATGTTTTCTTAATCTTCTATTATAAAAAAAAATTTTTTGGAGAGGGGGGAGGGAAAGGGATTAATCTTAAACTGATGAGGGGATTTTTTTTTTTGTGATGTAAGTGGCAAAGTGCAGGACCGGAGTACCCCCGATTGAACTTCCCCGCAGAATTTTCATAGGTTCCAAAAAATGACTTAAAATTTTCAGTTTTTGCTTCTAAAAGTATTTTTTAATAGATTGAAAACATTAGAACTGTTTCAACTTTTTTGACTTAAACTTCAATGGAAGAATTTTAAAAAATAAGGATCTATTTCATAAAATATGGCCACAACCTATTTTCAAACGTGGGATCTGGCCCTTGTTGCAACGTACTTTTATGAGATGAAATTAATTTTGTGAAATGATAAATTTGATGTAAGGGGCCATTCATTAATTGCGTAAGGGTGATTTTGGAAATTTTTGACCCCCCCCCCCTCATATTAGGGTACGTAAGATTTTTCAAACCTCTCCACCAATTATTACGTAAGATTCAGTTTTGTTTTTCAAAAAATAACGAATCTTACACCACAGAAATCGTTATTAGATTCACTCTTATTGAATTAAAACATTTTTGCGTTAAGAAATATTGGCTAAAAACTTGGAATTTAGATTGAATGTTTTTTCGACATTTTTTTTTTTTTTTTGTTTATGATGTGATACTAATTAAAAATAAAACATGCCATACACAGTGCGATTCGTTTATTATGTTTTATATTATTCATTCTATGTAAAACAAATAAAAACAGCACATCCTAACACTTTTTTACCTTCCAGACGCAAATGAAATATAATCCCCGACAAACCACTTGACCGTGCGATTTCTAATGTAAAATATCGACTTGGAAAAAATAACGTAAAAATGGGTTTGCCCCCCCCCCACCCCAAAGTAAGGCTATGTAGAGATTTTTCTAAACCCCCCTCCCCCTCGGGACCCTTACGTAATCAATGAATGAATCTTAACAACTACGCACTCTTATTTTCTGAGAGTTTCAGTGCAAACATATGTAACATAAAAAATTTTTGTACGTCGGGGGCAGGGGGATAAACTTTAACCTGAATTGTGATGGACTGCCTTTTGTAAATAATACTTGCGGCATTAGTAAATTTTGTCCCCAATGCGCTGATTTTTAAAAAAAATTACCGCTCTAAATTTGTTGCAAAACTGCTTCGGACCCGAGGAAGGGGGGGGGGGGGAGGGAGGAGGATTTTACTGTAAGTGTGCATGCGTACAAGGCCTTTTGTGAAAGTATTACAAAACTTTGGCTTGGAAATATGGAGATGTTGCAATTTCCACTATAAAACTATTTAAAGACAGTGCAACCAATTAACTACGTCATACGTGATGAAAGGAAAATAATTGATTTAAATTCAAAATAACTACAACACAATAATAATGATGGAAAATTACAAAGGGAAAACTTTCTTCACTTTCGGGAAGGCGGGGTTTAGTACATCCCAGACCGCAAAATAATCGATTGCTGTCATCGTGAATTGCTCAGTCACTTGTTTTCTGGCTTGTGGGGGGGGGGGGGCGTAAGTGGACTCACAGAACAATCTAGTAAAGTAAAATAACTATTTTAGAATGGAAATTTTCCTATTACCCCCACC
The DNA here is from genome assembly GCF_026930045.1 of Uloborus diversus. Taxonomy (NCBI): domain Eukaryota; kingdom Metazoa; phylum Arthropoda; class Arachnida; order Araneae; family Uloboridae; genus Uloborus; species Uloborus diversus. The sequence continues at coordinate 139,740,472 of NC_072731.1, forward strand.
TAACCAGTTAAGGGTTAAAGATGATGCTAAAAAGAAGGAAAGTAAAAAAAAAAAAGAACATCCATGATCGTGCAAATAAATTCGCAAATTTTACATGCAACAGCAACCGCAAAGTATAACAGCAATTCACGATTTCTGCCTTTATTTTGCTTTGTTCATTGTAGCTGTTCTCCGAAACGAAGGCACTTTTTACTGTTCCAAAATGGGGTATTCGATTGCGAGCACGAATCGCGTCTATACCATTGGGTTACAAAGCAAGCGCCACATCTTCGTGATGAATGATATTCTGACAGAAGTTTATCGATCATATTGTCGGCGTCCGCAAATAGGCAAGAACATTTCTATCCGGAACAAGCAAGATGGATTATTCGTTCTCGATCTCTTGTCGTAAGAGTTCGGATTGGGAGGCTCACCCCAGAATAAGGGTATAAACTCGAATGGCTGATGCTTATGTGTAGCTATTAAGGTTTCACATATGTGCCTCTGGCTTTGTGCAGAACGCGTGCATTTTATACTATGCCAATGTAATACTTAGGCCAATAAAATTTTAGAAAAAGATTCAGCTATTGCTCTAAAATATAAATAAAATGACGCGAGCAACGTAAAACACAAATGATCAAAAAGTTACTTGCTATTTTCTGTATTCAACGGTCTATTTACTTACAGTAATTATTAATTTTATTCGTTCGTTAAAATGCTTTTCAATTTGGCTCTCGAACTTGAAGGTGAGGTTTTTTTTCGTGCAACGTGCAAATGATGTTGTGGAATGTATGTAGCCTTGTTTTCTTCATCTTTTTTTTTTTTTTTTTTGAACTCTACAAAATTTAGAAGATTTCTCGTGAGTAATTGTTTGTGTGCGTTATTACGAAACTTTCGAATGCAAAACTCCAATACTTCTGGGATATAAGGTACTCCAACTCACCAGTTAAGGGTTAAACATCTTTTGTTTATTTTATTTATTTTTTTTTTCAAAAATGTTCTTCCCAAAAAAATAAAATCAATAATTTTCAATAAATATTTCATTTACAATATTCTTTCGAAAAAAAAATAAACATTATTATCATTAAACGCTGAATCAAATCAACTGTATGTATTTTGAAAACAGCTGCAAGTTTGGAGAAGAAAATTCAGTTCATTTTTAGGAAAAATCCGGATACCTCTTCTTAGGAAATTCCGAGACTTAATTCATAGTTGTGACTTAACTATAGCACACACATTATAAATTTGAAAAAAATTGTACAAAGATAAAGTACGATTTTTACTTTCTTCTATATCTAATATATAGAAGAAAGTATTGGATTCGTGCAAATTTTCGAATTTCGAATTTTGACGGATTCGAACGTTTTGAGGTGTGCTGAGTTCATTTCGACTATTTTTGGAAAATGTCTGTCTGTCTGTGTGTGTGTGTGTATGTGTGTGTGTATGTATGTATGTGTGTGTGTATGTATGTGTGTCACGTCTGTGTGTGACCAGTTTTTTGTGGCCGCTCTACAGCAAAAACTACCGCATGAAATCGAACGAAATTTGGTACACATATGTGCCCGTATGTGAACTTGTGCCCATTAGTTTTTGGCGCGAATTCCTCCAAGGGGGGTGGAGCAATGGGACGTTTTTTGAGTTACGCGTGCTTGCTATTCCTCAGGAAGTAACTGGCGGAATCAAACAAAATTTTGTCCATATGTTGCCATTAACAGGAACAGGTGCTGATTCAATTTTGGTGTCAATAACTCAAACGGGGGTTGAGCTATAGAACGTTTTTTGTCGTCAATTGTGACTGCTGTATCTCAAGAAATAATGAACGGAATGAAAGAAAAATTTATCGGCAAGTAGCCCTTAGTAGGTATAAGAGCTGATTTTATTTTGGTGTCAACAGCTAAAAAGGGGGTAGCGCAATCGCCCGTTCTTTTTTTCCATTGTGAGTGCCCTATCTCAAGAAGTAATGCTACGTTCTGGTTGAAATTTGGAATATATGTGAATCCATACGTAAACAGGCTTTGGTTCAATTTTGACTCCAATCGCTCCAAGAGGTGTTGATTTTTTTTTTCTTTTTTTTTTTTGCGAATAAAAATAGTTTTATTAATGCAACAATAAGAAAGATAAATCGTAATAGATTGTCGTCTGCGTATTTCTCGTGATTTTAATTGTATGGAAATGGTAGGAAATATTATCTCAATGATTTAAAATTTTTAACTGTTGCCATCTTATGTTTGTTAACAAATAAAATATTTGTAATTCATTCAAGCAAGGCTTTTAAAATAACTTTCAATTTTCGCTCTTTGCTTTGCTTTTGCAATAATTCAGACATTGGGATAGTCGTCAAGTTTTTTCATGTGTAATTTTGTTTTTGTTGGGAATATTGCTTCCTCGTCAAGCATGGGGAGGGATCAGAAAAAAAAAAGAAAAATATAGAAGAAAGTTTCGTGATGGCCACAACATACTAGTTTGGACTTCTGAGGGGCCTTCGGAAAAATTGTTATTAAACTCAGTCGTAAACTAATGCATTTTCTGTAGAAGCAAACCCTTCCACACACAATACAACACAGTACCGATTTACGTTACTTTAACTAAGTGTTTGGTTCGATGTAAGGGATGCCAATAAAATTTTCACGGAAATGATGCATAACCTATTTAAATCACCAGGATTTTTTCTCGTGTACAAAGTGTGCAAAATAAAATTTTAAGTATTAAGTGATACATTGACGTTTATTAAAGTCTTTGCCGAATAATGTATTTAAGTTAAACTGAAACTCGATCTTGAACAAAAAAGCCTTTAAATAAAAGAAATACTTGCGTTGCCGCTTCTTGCACCATGTCACAGAACTGCATGAAAATAAATGATTATTCAAATGCCTCTAATTTGTGTGCGATTCCCCCCCCCCCCCCAAAAAAAAGGGTACTTCATTTCGTTTAATTAGAATTGAAAGAACTAATGATTGTTTTTTTTTTTACAAAATATCGTTTGCATCAAAAAATTCACTTTTCGCAATTCAAATAAACTATAGAATGCGCTGCAGTCTCTGATAAATGGCGACTGAAAGAGGTAAAGCAAACTTTTTTTTTTGCATTTAAGTTAAGGACAGTTACTTTTATTCGTGTCTATGAGTCATTTCATTCATATACTTTTAAAATTATATTAACACCTCAAACTGTTTGAAGCCTAGATTTTACTCCAAAGAAAGAATGGAAAAGCTAAATTCTTCAATCACCGCAAGGTGGCATATTCAAAGACTAGAGTTGCGAATAATGACTGTCTGTTTGACAATTTTGTGGCAAAAATAACGCTGCCTGAAATCTAAATTTGTTACGTTATTTTTAAACAGCAACTATTTTCCAGGTCTAATAGGTCTTAGAATTTGTCCCAATATCTTACCTGAAAATCGTCTACCACAAAACATCATACAATAGAGACGGGCACGCGTCGACTTTGATTATTTCAAGCATACGTACCGAATTCTATAACAATTTTTCGATTGCACAAGCAGGCATCCGTATTGATATCGGACAATTTATTTCAGTATCTGATTCATTTATGAACACAATACTACTCAAGGAGACGAAATAAAATTTTATGTTCCTTTATATGATATTGTGCTTTTTTGATGTTTGGGATACTCATTGTTTTATCATGTTTTCCTTGCGCTGGAAGGAATATTTTATTTATGTAATGCCTTGATCTGGTGCCTCTCGACTTACAGCAAAATGAAACGAAAACTAATGGCATGCAATATTCTTATATACAGTGCTTATCGTTCGGTTTAGATTCAAAAGCGAAATTTAGGAGAGTTTATTATCATAGATCATTAAGGGGTTTTGAAAGAAAAACAACAATGAATCAGTAAAAATAATTACTTTCTTCCATAAATGCCAAGTTTTTTTTTTTCCTTTTTACAAAAGCTAAAGCTTGGAGTTTCTTTTTGAGTTTGCTTGAAACGACACTTTTGTATTAATATAAGGGGTGAATAATGTACTGTGGATAAAAAAAGATCAAGACGTTTTGTGGTAAAATATGATGTACACAATGTACAGTCATCGCGAAAAAATATTAAATATATATATATATATATATTTATACCAAATAAGTAAAGTAATATTAAATGCTGAAAAAAATAAATTAATAAACAATTGTATTAAAGATGCGACGTAACTCTTTCATTCGTGCAAAATCTTATTCGCAACTCCAACGAACTATAGGGGGCACTGCAGTCACTGTCTAATGGCCGACTTAAAAACTAAAACAAATGCATGTGGTAACGAAGAAAATGCTAAAAGTGTTGTGATTTTTGTTCGTATGTATGATTTTTTCGCTTTATTCATTTGAAAAGATTTTTCAAAGTCTTTTGGTTATTCTGACCCATATAGAAAGAGATTAGAAACCAAAAAGTATTACGAAAGTAAACAATTAATGCAGAACACACAGTAAGTTGTTCTGAAGCAGTCATTTTTACGATGTTGAATTCGGAATTCATAAATTTTTGGTTCGCATGGAACGGCATTTTCATTTTGTACCGTTTTTTCTATACATTAGTACATATTAAGTTCAGTTTCGTGACATTTCCAGCATTTGTTGACATTTTTGTCACATAGTGCACATACGTGGTAGACTGTCAAGAGTAACGTTTAACACTAGATAATTTATTTCTATGACTATATGATTGGATATCCAAAGAAATCATGCATTTAATTCATTCGTCATGGAAATGATTTACCTGATACGCGAAATCTTGTCAAGATACATTATTCTTTCACACAATTTTAAAACCATAACTCTATAAACAGATTTTTGGCGAACTTTTATTTTTTATTGTTCAAATTCTTAACGTTCTTTCTGGATTTTTCAATCTGTTCTGCGATAAATATTTTCAAGAAAATTTATTTGCATACTGTCTATTTCAGTAGGATACTGTAGTAACAAAGGTTATTTAACTCATTTATGTGGAATTAGGTTAAGGAAAAGTGTCCAGTCAATGTTGTTAAGTTCGTTTTTTTTTCATCGAATTGAAAAACTGATATTTATTCAAATTCACTCAGAACAAAATAAATAAAATGTGTACTCACAGTTTATATATGTTTATATATGGTGGTAGTTTTCTTTTCAGTTGATTGACCATTATTTCTTTTTACTTATCGAATTCTGTAATCTTACTATCATTTTATTCCACTCATGATAAAAATTAAAAATGGTTTAACTAAAAACGCGAAATCTCGCCAAGGCTACTTTGCTCGCACAATACTAAAACTATAACCCTAAACAAATTTGGCGAAACCTTTCAGCTGAGAATAAAAGGAATAAATTCTTTCTCGGTTAAACATTTTTCATTTTGTTCTACGATAATAAATTCAAGAAAATATTTTGCATACTGTCCATTCCAACTAAATGCTGCTGTAAAATATGATTAGTTAAATTAATTTAAGATTAAAAAAAACTCATATTCTTACAAATTCATACAGAACAATAAAAAAATTTACCTGGTATAACGTTATTCAATTTTGTTAATCCAGAGTTTTCTTGTTCACGCTTCCACCATTTAATACTTTTTTGAAAGAAATAAGGAAAACTAACATTATTTTGAGAAGCTCGAGAATACTACTAAGGGACGAATTAATTTCTGTAGCTGAAAGCAAACTAAGACACATCGATTGCATTAAAAAATACTCAGAACAAACTGCCTGTGTTTACGTCAACAGACACACGTGGAACGCAACGTGGCAATGTTTTAGTTTCATCGGCAGTTTTGTAAATCACCGCAAGGTAGCGTATTCGAGCGCTGGAGTTCCGAATATCTTTAAACGAGCAATTCTTGTGGTTATATATATATTTTGTATCTCGAAAACGGCTCTAACGATTTGGATGAAATTTTGGATTTAATTGTAGTTTTTCATTCTAAGTTCATCTACATCAGTGTTTTTTCTGTAAAAACGCGATTTTTTTAAAACAAAAAACAGTTTTTTAATATAAAGTCTAATTAAGTTAAGCCTTGAAGTAAACTGTGAATTGACACATCAGGCAGACGATTTGCAACCATAACAATGAAAATTTGCCAGGCTTGGCTGATATTGGCCACTTTGGCTTATTTCAAACACACTTGGTTGAAAACAAATCCAAAAGCATTGTAAGTAAACGTAATGGTTTTTTCTTTTTTAAGTGAAACTATTGCTTGACCGTCCTATTTTATTTTATTTATTTATTTTCTTCTTACACTTCAAATATTTTAACATGTTTTTTTAAATCACGCATCTAAATTTTATTTCGAAGAATCGTATGTCTTGAGACTGTTTATGTTTTGTTAAGACAGTTGTTATCATTTGTTGGAATAATTTGCTGATCATCAGTTTTGATGGATATCATGCTGTATGTAGCATTTTCTGGCGTAAAGTGACCAACTACACTAAAAGTACTTATTCAAAAAGAAAATCTCAATTGGGATAAAATCGTGAAACGCATCATATTATGAAAGGAAGTATTTGGTTAAAAACCGATTTCACCATAGCAGAACTGGTTCCAAGGTCAAAGTATTTTATAATTACTGAAATGAAAATTGTATAATGGAAACAAATGTAACAGATAGTTTAAAGCAAAATGTTGATTTAATTACATTCAGAATCTTCTTTGTTTGGTACTTTAGTATTATAAGAAGGTCGAGTGCTTAATATTTCGTTAACGTCAAGTTTTTCAAGTATATTTAGAAAAGTATTGAACCTTAAAAAAACATGAATTGACAAAAAAATAATTCTTTTAACGCCGAGCGAGGCTCGGTCGTCCAGGTACTGTTTGATAAAGAGCAATTACTTCAGCTATGAGGAAACACACTGCATCAAAGAATAGGGATTCTAAAATTGTGATTCAAAGAAAGCTTGGCTTTGGAAGTACAATCAAGAAATTGCAAAAATAGGTTATTTATAGTCAAGTTTGTATAAGGAAAGCTTTTTTACATTATTTTTTAAAATTTTAGCTATAGTCTCTTGGAATGAAAATCGCTTACCAAAATACAATTTGCAATTCCATTTTAATAGAATTTACGAAACTATACTTTCAGAGGCACATGACCATGTGCCTTTGAACACAGTATCGTTTACCAATGAATTATTATAAATGCATTTAAAGAAAACTAAAGAAAATTTGACCCATTGCATAATACAATTAAGATTTATCTTTACTAATAATAAAGCTGAAAGTCTCTCTGTCCGGAGGATGTCTGGATGTCTGTAGGATGTCTGTGACGCGCATAGCGCCTAAACCGTTCGGCCGATTTTCATGAAATTTGGCACAAAGTTAGTATGTAGCATGGGGGTGTGCACCTCGAAGCGATTTTTCGAAAATTTGATGTGGTTCTTTTTCTATTCCAATTTTAAGAAAAAAAATATCATAAGATGGACGAGTAAATTACGAAATTATCATAACGTGGAACTGTAACATGGGCACAAGCCAGTTGGCGAGATACGAAGTTATCATAACGTGGAACCGTAAGATGGGTACAAGCCAACTGCCGAGAAAATTCACCATACATTATTTGTAAATATACAGGCGAACCAAAAGTCCTTTTGATTTTTCTATTACGGGCAAAGCCGTGCGGGTATAACTAGTGGAAAGAATAAAGTTCCTAACTTTGTCGTAAAACCTGCACTTATATGTTACTTATGAAGGCATCACACTTATTTCAAAGTGGTAATTACGCAGAAATTAACTTAAACCCATCTTTTGTCCCGAAGCACCTGATTCCAATGAAATTGGCATCTTTATTAACTACATCAGATTCATGATCGTTAAACGTTTTTATTTGGCATATAAAAATTTGTTCGTTCCCAAAATCCGTCTCAAATACTGTTTTACTTTAAATTAAAAACTACAGTGGACGCCGGTTAATTGAATCAGTAGTTAATTGAATCAACCTCTTTAATGGATGAAGTCTTCAATAAATTATTTTCACATAAAAAAGAACCGACTTCAAAAAACAAAAACGAACTGAAAAGTAAAAAATAATGGACCATACTTACATACGATTTTTTACCCAAACATATAAATCAAATTTATTTTACAATTACTGTACAAAAATCAACTAAACTAAACACCCAATTATAAATTAAACACTGATTTTTATTACCGTACGATGAATTATTTTAATACCTAACTAATTATATACGATCTCTTAATTTTTAATAACCTTTTGAAGTCGGGGCCTCCTATAAAATACTATCTAACGTAATTTACAACCTACGTGAGTTGAACAATAATTTAACTAAACGCGAAATTGGTCTTTAAATCTAAACCTACTCAGTTACTTTAGTACGCCTCGACTTCAAAAGGTTATTAAAAATTAAGAGATCGTATATAATTAGTTAGGTATTAAAATAATTCATCGTATGGTAATAAAAATCAGTGTTTAATTTAAAATTGGGTGTTTAGTTTAGTTGATTTTTGTACAGGAATTGTAAAATAAATTTGATTTATATGTTTGGGTAAAAAATCGTATGTAAGTATGATCCATTATTTTTTACTTTTCAGTTCATTTTTGTTTTTTGAAGTCGGTTCTTTTTTATGTGAAAATAATTTATTTTTTGCTTTTTAGTGGAGTAAATATAAAATAAGTACGTAGGGTAGAGTATGTGCTTCACTCTTTACGTACATCTCAAGTGAGAAAGCACAGGAGTCTGAAAACAGCTAAGATGAACAAAATAGAGAAAGAAAAAGAGCACAGCGTCTCGGAGACTTCCGAAGACTGTGAAGAAATGCTTTTTCAAATGCGCAATTATTTACAAAGAAAATTGTCTTCATCATCAGTTTGACTTTATTAAAGTATGCTTTCCGAAAACAATTCACGAGTCACTAAAAAACAACCTAAAGCGTTTTGACCTTGCCCATAGAATTTGAAGAGTTTTCTTGATTTTTCTAGGATTCCAGCTTCAGATACTGATTTGACGACCATGGGATCACCTGGGAAGTATATACCTTTTCAAACGAGAAAAAAAAAAAAAAAGAATTTTCCTAATTGATCTATGCGTGTTTGAGTTTACAGGGGACATATATAAAAAGATTCTGATGAATTGAGAACGTCCTTTTTGAAGTCGGTTATAAAAAGAAAAATTCTTAATGCGCATAACATTTTATACAATTGGCTCTAAAAACTGATCTTTGTTCCTCTACAGGATCTATTTGTGCGTTAATCTAGTCATTAGAGCCATTTAAATGTCAATGATTTTCCTAACTATTTTATATTTCACAATAATACGTGTCACATAACTCGTGAAAAAAATCACATTTCTATTTACTAGGCCCCGTTATAGATCAATACTACACTAGAAACAGAGTATCTACTATGATGTTGTATATGGGGCATTCCACGGTATTTTTGACATTTATGTAGAGTCCGTAACGTGACCTTTTTTGCCATAACTTTTTAGTTTACTGTTTGATTAGCATATTATTTTATTTTCATCTTTTCCTACCAACACACCAGCTCAAATTAAAATAATTTGCAAATCAAGTGGTAAATTAATAAGTTATGGCAAAAAAAGATCACGTTACGGACTCTACATAATGTCAAAAATACCTTGGAATGCCCCATATATGAAGATCAAAATACTAGAACAATAATACTAAATGAATTTCCTGTTTGCTTCAGAAGAGTTTTTATTCAAAAAATTGCGACATGACTACGAATGATTAATGCAGGGGAAATAGTTAGGGAGGAGGGTACTCCCCCAAAGGAAGAGCCCCCCTAAAAAGGAAAAATACCGCTCAAAACACCCTCCCTCGCCCATAAGGGGGCACCCTTGACTAATATTAATGTTTTGTGGTACTTTCTTTAACACTGAGTAAAGAAAGTACCTTTGTTTTATGGGGGGCACTTTCTTTAACAATGGATTTTATATTTAATCGTTTAATATTGAAATTGAATGAAGTTTATTGTTTTTTGCCCATAACTTTTTTCTAAAGAACAAATATGGTGAAGCAAAGGTTTGGGTCTTAAGTTAGATCCCTTCTATGCATTAAACAAAAAAAAAAAAAAAAAAAAAAAAAACATAAAAATCGTTTCTTTAAGTGAGACGCTATGAGTTTACAAACAACAAAGCGCGAGTATGAAATTTATTTTATAATTCCATTACAAAAACCAACTGAACTAAACACCCAGTTATAAAATAAACACTGATTTTAATTACTATACGATGAATTATTTTAATACATAACTAATTATATACGATCTCTTAATTTTTTATAGCCTTTTGAAGTCGGGGCCTCCTATAAACTACTACATAACGCAACTGACAACCCACCTGTGTTGAACACTAATTTAAATAAACGCGAAATTAGTCTTTAAATCTATCCTCTCCCTCGATTTCTCCAGGATCCCTTATACCCGAACTTGATGACCATTAGACGACAGGGAGAAGTATATCGTTTCAAACAGAAAAATAATTTTCCTAATCTCTACAGGCGTCTTCTAGTAATAGTACATAAAAAAATTCCAACTAAGTCTGTAAATTAATATTACCTTAACTGTAAATTAAGCTGACGGCGTCATGAAATATTAAATCTAGAATACTAGTCAAACTTCAGAAATCGGACGCCAGTTACGATATCTTTATTAAGGAACATAAATTTAATCTTCGGAGGGAGCGGCGGGGGATTTTTATCTTAAATTCCCCTTGAATTTAACACTAAATATATTTCAAAACTGAAATATTAAAAAAAAAACTTTGATGACTAAATGAAGTTATTTATTAGCAAACAAATTATAATAAATTAATTAATTCAACTATTTTCGTAGCAAAATGCATTTAATTTACTGATTTGCTGCATGAGTAAGAAATACATTAGTAAGACAAAATTAAAATTAGCAGGCGGCGCCGTGAAAATCAAACTCCGATGCGAGAGAATTATATACGTATTGTTCAAAACAAGATACCTCCGTCGAAAAAATGCACCGTTCACGCCAAAACCACGTGACCTCCTGTGACGTATCGCGCAGTGACGAAAGCTGATCTACGTAGCCACAACGTGTGAAATTTAAAGTTTCTTAGATTTCTCCGGGTCCCCTCAACACATCCAGACAAAATTGACATGGGACCATCTGGGAAGTATACCTTTCCAAACAAAAAAAGAATTTTTCAAATCGGTCCAGTATTCTTGAAGTAATACGAAAACACACATAAAAAGCCGCAAGCCGAAATCATTACCTCCTTTTTGAAGTCGGTTGAAAACAGAACAAAATCCAGCTTTATTGAATCAGCCGATTTATGGAGTCAAAACTGTTTAGAACATACGTGATTCATAAAAGCGGCAGTCACTATTGCAGTCTTCTACATTTGTCTTATGTAAAATAAACAGCTTTTATTTTTATTATTTTTTATTTTTTAAACTGAGTTAATACGAAGCCTTTGAAAGTAAATTAAAGTTATATAGCATTCATATTTTAATGATGAATAGGGAAATTTTGTCAGAAATTCCATTTTTGTTTTCTATAACGTTAGTCTCCATTTTATTATCTTCGGTGTCCCTTCAATATTGAAAAATCACAAGTCCTAAATTATTAAGATCAAATGACTTACTTTCTTATATTCACAGGTACATGATGATGTCTGATTAAGAAAGAAAAAAATACTATATTAAATGTTGCTGGAAAAATAAAATATGAAATAAGTGGTAAATTTGCAACACTGCGGTAACCCGGGGCTGATACAAAGGGAGGTTCATAGGGGTCATGATCCCTTCCAATCCGTCAACAATATTATCCGTCCGTATTGTGTTCACACCTTTTTTTGTAAAATGTAAATGATTTAATAATCTTTTCAAATCACTAATTGTTTTTAAAAGTAAATATTTGAAATTGCTACTTTTAATGGCTTATGAAATTAGTTAGTGCCGTTTATGGCGTATTAGGTTCTTTCCTATCCTGGCCGATTTGATGCTTTTTATTTTACACCCAAGCAGTTTCAGAAATTTTTCGTACCCAAAGCCGTAGGTTCGTTAACGGGGGGGGGGGGGAGACATTCTTTAGGACCCCTAAAATGATAGCCTGTGTCCGCTAATGACGGTAAGCGATGTCGGTTACCAAACATATTCAGATTGAAGAATCATTACCACTAAAAAGTAAAAACATATGCAACAAAAGGCTATTTGTCATTGTCAGATATAATTAAATAAATAAAAAAGGAAAAAAAATTTGATTATAAGGAACCAATAGCTTTCAAACAAATTTTTACCTCACCATTGGTGCATTCATTGTATCTTTAACTTGTCAATTTAAACTTATTTACGCCACAATACAGCGCTGTCATTGCATATGGGCAATTCCACGAAAATGTCAACCTGAGGACCTAAATTTTCAATATTAACAAAATTATAAGTATTGTATAGCATTTAAAAGCTTGAAATATATATTTTTTTTTTAGTGTACCAAGTTAAATTTTAATTTATAATTTTTCGTATTGAAACTAAGCCGTAACAGATGTGTATGTCCTTTTCGGATGTTTTGGGGGAAAATTTGGTCTGTAGCAGTGGCGCACACAAGGGAGGGGTCCAAGGGGTCCGGACCCCTCCAATAGCTCTTGCCTTTTTTTTTCTCGATTGATTATGATTCGATGTATTTTATACGTAAAATAATTCCAAACAAAGATAACAATCATTTCAGTTTTCATAAGTGAAAAGTAAAAGCCTCTTGTTAATTTTTTTTTTAAATGTGCAGTTCTCCTGTAACGAACTGCACAAGCAAGAGATCTTTCTCGACTTTGAGAACAGTGTTGCCAGATGATCAAATCCAGATTTCCTCACTTCCCTTTCATTTTTTCCCCAAAAAGGGATGTTTTTTATTGAAATTCCCCAAATTAAAAAATTATTTTTCCATTTTTTCATAAAATGAATGTTCTTCGTATGAATTTTTTTTTCTCTTTAATTTTTTTCCTCCAAATAACAGAATTTTCTTCTAAAATTCCCCAACTTTTTCTTTTTTTTCATTTTCGCTTTTTTTTGTCTTCATAAACATAAGCGCCTGCATCAAAAAAGGACTTTTACCCATATCGGATTTGATTGGATGGCACTGGCCGACCGAGAAATTAGAAATAGCCGAATATTTTTCCTCTACTCGCATTCATTACTCGGCTTCTGTGCATTTAATATATGAACTTTGTATATATTTATCCAAGAACAATCTTCAGTCTCACTTATTTTCACCCGTTTCACGGATCAACTAGTTACTCACGCAGAAATACGCGAATTTAAATACGAAAAAAAAAACTTTTTTCCCGAGGATTTTTTTTTCCTCAGGTTTTCCGCAAGAAAAAAAATTTTCCCCAAAAAATTCCCCTCAAAACCCATTTCCCCAAAATTTCCCCAGAAAGCACAAGATTTCCCCCAATCTGGCAACACTGTTTGAGAAAGCTAAAAACATACTTAAGGACAACTAAGTATAATGAAGGTTTAATAGAGGTTCTTGCACTACTGAATTCAAGCAATGTCACCGTCACACACTCAGGAAGTTATAAATAAAATCGAAAAACGAACAAGAAAACTAGAATTTATTCTACGATATTTTCTAAGCCTATAGAGACAGACTGGTGTCTGTAAATGGAATAATCATGTTTTCAGTTTTGTAATTACAGATTAAAATGAGATTTTTCTTGGTCTTCAGACTCGGTGCTTCTAATAATGAATTTGATTCGGTATTTTAGTTTTTGAATAATGCATAAATTCTTGTGCTTTCTGGTGACTTAATTTAGTGTCTGTTATTAATGTTTTTGGATTAATTAGTGATAAATATTTATTCAATAATTTAATTTCGAGTTTTTTGTTGTCGAGAATCAATAAAATCAAGTGAATATGATTAACGCATATTGGTAGAGAGGAAAATGGGACTCTAAACTCTGTATCCTCCCCTTGCAAAATTCCTGTGTGCGCCACTGGTCTGTAGTAATCAATTTTTTAGTAAAAAATTCTAACTAAAAGGAAAAAAATTTTAGTGTATTTTGTTATACTCCTAATATAGTTTCATACTGGAAGTTTATACCAAAAAATATCTTTATAGTGCTTCGTTCAGAAATAATGTTAAAATCAGTTTTTGAATGTCAGTCAGTTACCATAAGATATCAACTTTTTCTCCTCAGCATAAAAATTATTGGTGGAAATATTCCCAAAATAATTTTATAAGGACGAGATCAATTTTAAAATACCGAAGGGAAAAAAAGAAACTTTCAAATCCTTTAGCAATTAAAAAAAAAAAAAAAAAAAAAAAAAAAAAAAAAAAACTATGAGGGAAAGAGGTTATCAATAGAAAAAAATAAAATCTTATTTTAATTGCTTTTCTTTTGTGTAGAGTTTTATTTACAAATTTTAAGGCTGTTAGATATTCGGTCAAACACATTTATAGATACTACCAAAAAAAAAAAAAAAAAAATGAAGGAAGTGCTGCAGAGTTGCAAGCGCCTACAGTTTCTGTTATTTTATATATTACAGCTAGGGTACACTGAGGGTGTAGACTACTTGAACAAAATACTAGATAGCACAAAACTGCTATTTTGATGTTAAAAATTAATCTTTGTATATGTTTTGTAGCGCCCTTGCTTTTACATATCATAATTAGCATATTAAAACTATATTTTGTAGTAATTTTCTATATGGTTTAATGATTTTGGGGGTCGTCATAGGCTGAGGAACCTCTGGTCTAGCCCTAATAGCAAAGAAAGTTCTGCTTTTGTGTACACTTTGTTTGTTTTACTGCATAATTCTGAATTTTTTATATTAGGATATATAGGAAATTTATAAATGTCAGTCAGTTAGCTCATCAGGGTGTTCTAATTACTGTAATTTTGTTATTTTAGTGATATTTTTGAAATCAAGTCCCATATGCTAAAAAGTTATTCATTATTTCTTGATCCCAGTTTAAATTAATGAATAATTCCTTTTGCTTTCAAAGAAGAATCTTTTATTCAATCTATACTACTTTTCCCGCAGATTGCATTCATGTCAGTCAGTCACCATGCTGTTAACATTTTTTTAAATGATCTAAAATGCATTTTAAAAATTCAATTAAACCATTAAATTCAGCTTGAAGAAATCAATAAACTAGGAGAAAATATTTTGTTTACAATCCAATCCTGACTTACGCGAGGGATGCGTTCCAAGACTCATCGCGTAAGTCGAAATTTCACGTTGTGAAAAAGGGTAAATATATGTAAAAACTTTTATAAACATATCCAATTATTTTAGACACTTGTAAACGCCACCTCAAATCGTTAAAAGTCATTTCTCAACTATACAGTACTGTTTCTTACATAAAATTCCGAATTTTTATTTGTATTTAAAAAAAAAAGTTTTATTCAAGATAAAATACTGCTACGTTGCACAAAATCAATGATCAATGAGAAAGAAAGACATAAAATAAACCAGTAACGGTACGTATAGTATGTAGTAAGAAAAACAAATGCGCTATAGTTTTACTGTATAGTGGATCCAGTAATGATATTTGTAACTTAAAAAAGTGAAGATGATGATGATTTATGCTGCGTGATCAAACCGTTATTCTTAAATCCTTCAAAGCAGATCACGTTTCAGAGATTGTAGCGTCTCTTATTGGGGATGATCAGCTTGGAATAGCCATGATTGAAGGTAAAACTTGGGTGATAAAGATGGCTGTACCATACTTGCGGACTCTGGCCGAAGTGCTAAATTAATTTTTACTATTAATCAGTCTGAAGGTCATCTCAGTTTCAATGATAGAAATCTCTCTTCAGCTCGGTTTGGCTATTCCAGGCTCATAAGGGTGAGACTCCAGTCTCTGAACGTTATTATTGGGCTGTCAGTACGTGCTTGTAGTCACTGTTGCAGTTGGAAAAAAGAAAAAATAAATAAATAAAATAGGGACAATCACTTAAAAAAAACATATATGATAAGTGTCATAGTTGACAGGTTTTTGTTGATTTTGAAGAGGTCAGTTCATATATTGCTTAAACCAGAGCTTCAATTTAAAAGCAGACAATTATTATTTTTAAAAAAATGCTCTTTGAAACCAAACTAACAACAAAGTTGCATTATTTTTACAATAACAACCCTAATATATCGGAGAATGGCGTTTTCTCATGTTCCCTTCCCTCTCCCAACTACAGCACTGCTTGTAGTCCTGCCTTAGCCCCGCTTAGGACAAAAACTTGCAATTTTTCACTGGTAACCAAACAATGCCGTCTGTTTTTAAAATATTAATTTCACTTGTGCAATTGTGGTACTTTAAAACCTGTGAAGTTGATCACCTGTCTAAGTTCACATCTTTTGTCAAGTACAGAATTGATTCTATATCATAGACATCAACCTATATAAGTTTACAGCTTTTATCAGGTATAGAATTCGTTCTATATCATACATAGGGCTAGATTTAAGCATAGACACATGGGGCACGGAGCACCAAAATTTAGGAGGCACCAAATCAGTAGCAAATGTTTTAACAAAGTGGGGGTAATTTCATGCTTTTACTAAATCCAGATGCAAATTTTAAATCTAAAAAACTTTTTTTCTTTAAAAAAGTTTGTAATCATTATAGCACTAAATTGCCATGTTAATGGTTCTGAATGCAATTTTTAAAACTTCATTCAGAGACAGGGGCACCGACTTGCAAAAATTATTGGGGGGGGGGCGGGGGCTAGACGTCTTCGAAGGTCTATAAACCAATGGGACCTCCCCAACTCCCCCCCCCCCAAATCAGACTTTTGTAACTTGAAGAAGCTAATTTACATCTTTTCTGGTGCTTAATTTTTCAAACCAGAAACATGTAAATTACATAGTGTTTTCAAGGTAAATAATATAAAAATTGACCTTTTTAAAATTGAAATTTGGAGCTACCTCCTTTTTGCAGCAAACCCTTCAATTAGCAACATGATCTCAGACATAAAGTTACATCACACAGAAACAGGTGCACATGGTCTCCAGAAAATTATTAAAAGTGTAGCTCGAAAAACACATAGACGATCTTGGGTGGTGTTGGTGGAGGAGAGATTCAAATGCTCTTCCTGGTACTTTTTTTTCAATTTAAAATCTTAAACGTGGTTCAAGAATATATTTGGTAACGTTAGAAGAAACGTAGGAGTTACAGGAGGAATTTTTTTGGAATTGAAGTTTCAAAAATGCAGTTTAGTACCATGTTCGATAATTTTAAGGGGGCTCTCTCCTGGATATTTTTTTGGTAGTGATGTTCTTGAAAGCGCAACTGTATGCTATCTGTGTTGATATGAGGGGAAGGAATGGGATTAGGAACTCTCCATTGGAATTTTCCGAACATAATTTCCGAAATATAACTCCAGACGATCTTTGGTAATGTTGGGGAGAGGGGAGGTTTGGAGGCCTTCCTATGGAAATGTCTCAAAACATTACTGTTGACAATAGCATTTTGAGACCATCTTTTGTAACGATAAGGTTCAGAGATATTTCTCCAGTAATTTTTTGAAACTGAATTTCCACGACGTCAATTTTAGACGATCTTCAAAGATGTTTGGTGGCTCTCTCCCGAAAAATTTTTAATCTCACACCTAAAAAATCAGTTGGCCGTCTTTGATAAAGTTAGGCAAAAGAATGGGACTCGGAGCATTTCCCCGAAATTTTTAGAAATTGAAGTTCTGAAAATGCAACTTTAAACAGTCTTTTAGCGATATGAGACAGAGGCGAGGTTCAAAGGCATTCTCCTGAAATGTTTTTGAAATTAAAATCCTACTATAGGCTATATTTTGTAACGTTTAGAGAAAGGGTGGGATTTGGAGCCCTATCAAGGAAATTATTCGAAATTGATAGACCTAAAAATGCGATTTTGGGCCACCTTTGATGACCTTAGGGGGGAAAGATGGAGTTTGGTACTCTCCTCATGAAATATTTAGAAATTGCTTTAAACGCAATTTCAGATTATCTTTGTTGGTGTTATAGTAAGCAAGCTTTGGGGACGTTCATCCCGGAAACTGAACTTTTTTAATTGTAATTTTATAAGTAGAGTATCATTTTCAAAAGGTAGTGCATTGCTCTCTAATGCCCCCCCCCCAGCCTGCTTCTCTGGAGCCATGTAGTGGACACACTTTGATTGGGGCTGTAAATTTAAAACCAAGTTTTGAAATCCACCAAATTCCCCCCTCATGTTTGATTCATAGTTTCATAAGGCGTGCAAATTTCTCAAAAATGTCAGAATTCTCATTGACACTCGTTAAAGAAAAAGGAAACTTGTCTTTACACAAAGCACTCCTCAAACAAAAGCACTCGCCACTTCCTCTAAAAAGTAACACACAAACACAAATTATTGGGGGGGACTCGCCCCCCCCCCCCTCCCTCTCCCCGAAGCCCCATGAAGTCCGCACTAGTGTTCAGAGAGCTAAAGAAAAGTTTAAGTAAACTTTTGTTCCATCAAATTTAGAAATTATATTTATCGGTTACTATTAAAACTTGAGAAACCTTTTTACTGCAAAAAATATTGAAAGGAATTATTGTGTTGAGATTTTGACGAAAAGAAGCTTCCAATTAATCAAATGAAAAGACAACAATTTTACATGTTACGCGTACGTACATGTGATGTACATTACTATAGTATGAACGAACTGTACTTAACTGTACTTAACTTATTTTGACAATTTTAATTCTATTGTTAAATTTTGTTTCAAAATTTAAATGTCTTTAAAAAATACTAAATATGTTTGAATTTAAAAAGATGCAAAGACTTTTCTTTTAAAGAATCAAAGCACTTATATTACAATTAAGAATAAAATTAACTCAATTTAAAACGCAGTTTTAACAGCGTATAAGGAATGAATTCCCACTTACCGGTAGCTTGTTGTATTAGGAATCGGATCCACGTATTTCCCGACCCAGGGAATGAGGCTAGGGCTATCATGGGTCCAGGAGGCTTTCGAAACCTTGGCTGCGTGCAAATGTGCATTCTTCTTCGTGCATGGAGGGGTCGGGCGTCGTTCGTGGCAAGAACTCGGGCCACCGCGGCCCACCTCTCATGAAGCCTCTCCATCCCCAGGAGACTGGGGCCGATGCCCCCCACCAAGCTGACTGGCCTCGTGCCCTTGTTGGCCCCGTTCAAGTCTTCTTTGAGAGAGCGTCTCAGTTCTTCTTGGACACTTTGATCTATGTGTCTGGAAACCACTAAGATGAATAGAACGACATATGATGAGAGAATCACGCCAATGGCACCGTAGAGAACGCGTCGAAAATGTTTTCCTGTTGAACTAAGTGGAACTAAACGTCTGTCAATGATCCTCTTCTTGATTTCCATTGTTTCGTTAAGCTGCTCGTTCAGTTTTTCGGCATGGAATGTTCAAAAACCAGATCGCAACTGCCATTTCTTATAAATTCTACCCTGCCGAAACCATGTCGTAAAGTCACATGCTACAATAAGCACAGGGTATTTCAAAATGACATGCAGAAATGAGAGATATGTTTCATATTTTGAGAATGAATTGTAATTTTTAATGCACTTAGTAATATAAAAACCATGGAATTACTTTTCAGCTCTCCTGTATTTTTATATTTTTCTCAGTTATCATTGAAGTTAGTTCAAGATCTTGACATTTCATATCGTTGCTTTCCGATTATTTTATTTGAAACTTGACACTATAGTATTTCACTGCTTCATTGCTAATCAGTTTAAAACTGTATCGTTTTGTATTTATTATATTTTTATTTCAACTCATATATAATTCTAAAGAATCCATTTCAATAAATTAAATGCCTATACATAATTTAAACTTTTGTATTGATACATTTTTAAAATGGGAATTACTTGGAAATCCTTTCTAGCATAGTTATTTGCTTAAAAATACAAACTTCACTTTGTTTAATGCGTTGATTCCCCCTGCAAAACTCAAAAACATGAATCTTTAGGAATATTTAATATATTCTAAAAATTGTTGAAGATTTTTGACTAGATCAACTCAAAGAAAATGCAAGAATGATACACTTAACAAAGTGAAGAGTTAAAAGATTAACTTTAAAATTAAAAGAATAACTGAAGAATTAAAAGAATGTCTATATATGTATTCGAATCCAAGCGGACACGTTTACTCTTTCCAACGTTCACACCTGTTTTCGAATGGTAGAGGAAAAACAAAAGGTAGGCAAAATAACTGAGCAAATGACCCTTAAAATGGAAAAATTGGAGCTCTATCCGAAACAATCATTTTACCATTCACTCATGCAACTCTTTCTGTTAAGACAGCAGCGGATGGAATTGTTTGAGTGGAGGAGTGGAAGTGAAAGAAAAACACTCTCCCCAGCATCACGAATCTTGTGGATGAAGAAAAACCGGGGCATCTCTCAGTCAGGTAGAACACCACATCAGACGAGTATCACGTTCTTTGGGGGCAGTGGGAATGACGCCCCCCGATACCTGCCTAAGAAAACGATAACATCACCAACGCCATTGCCTGCTTGACTCCATGCCAGCAGCCAGGCACGTATATTTAACATCAGAATATTGACGCCGACTGCCGAGAGGAGAGAAATTGGGAGGATGGAGAAGTGAGAGCGCCCTCTCTCGGATTAAGAGAGCAGGCACGTTTTTATTATTGTTTTTTCGCAGGTCAAAAAGGAAAATGTTTTAGTGATGTCACCAGTGGTTTACCCTACGTGATATATATTGGTACAAAAAGAAAAAAAAAAAAAATCTCGCATCGGAATGATCTTATTGGATACGCCATATTTTTTTGCCACTTCATACATTAGATTTTAATTTCAATATAGGTTTAAATCGCTAGCAGATACTTTCCTTCGAAAATATGAAACAGTTTTTTCCCTCCGTCTATCTTCATAAAAAAAAATAAGTA
The DNA here is from genome assembly GCF_026930045.1 of Uloborus diversus. Taxonomy (NCBI): domain Eukaryota; kingdom Metazoa; phylum Arthropoda; class Arachnida; order Araneae; family Uloboridae; genus Uloborus; species Uloborus diversus. The sequence continues at coordinate 139,761,253 of NC_072731.1, forward strand.
AAGAAAAATAGAGTGGCTTAAGTAAGTTCTATTTATGTACTTTTTTTTCCTTTGTTTCTAAACTCTTTTAGCTAGTACAATCCATTATCGAGATACGAGCTTTGAATAGTCTTGGTTTATTTCCGAAGAAAAAAACATTTTTTTTTTGAGAGAGATAGATTTTAAATTGGTACCAAGAAGTCAAACTCCAGAGGAAAATGGCACATATGTGTCCCCTAAGTTCAAACATTGTTAGATAATTTTATTAATTATCGAATACGAATAATTTAAAAATTATACTTTTTCCATGTTATTGAAGCATCCGAATCTTAGTATTAGCAAAGAAAAAAAATTAAAAATATACTGCAATTTTATTTTGAAAACATCGTAAATGAAATATATACATGGTGGTTATGAATCTACATTCATACTATCGTGCTGCTACTTTTGCTCAAGATTACATTTTAATCGAAGATGAAGTGTTGATAAGTTCTTTAGCTATTTAACTATTTCCGATTTAGATAATAAGTTGGTCAAATTTTGCAAAAAAAGTTCTAGTTTTGCATCTCTTAGGGACTACTGATGCTCCGGATATCCATATCCGTGGATATCCGAGGGAAAATGAAGAGCTGTATCCGTATCCGTTACTTTTTGACGGATCTTAAACGGATCTTTTCTATTATAAAAATACTTAAATATTTGGGTAAAAAAACTTAAATTCCGTTTAAATTAGGTTTTATTTCCTATTTAAATTATAAGGTATCATTTCAGAAGCCAATTTGTATCCCCCCCCCCTTTCGTAAAAAGGAACGGTAATAAGTTTTAAAAGTGTATGTGTAGTTCTATTTGTGGCATCGTAGCTCTTAAACAGATGAACTGATTTTGATAGTTTTTTTTCGTTCAGATCGAAAGTGTTCTTAGCTTAGCCTCATTTTTGTAGCTTTAATTACCTGAGATATTAATAAAAACCGACTTAACGTTTTTCAGAATTATATGGTAGTAAAAACTTACCCGTACGTAAAAAATATTGATCCCAAATTGAAAGAAAGAAGTTTTCTGAGTTTAATATTTGTTTGGAACTTCCGAGTTATATACATTAGGAGCTATAATCTTGTTTAGTAAATTTTAAATGCAATTCTAAGCCTTTATACGCGTGATTGGTAGCGATTTCATAGTCAGAAGATAAGGAGAAAATGCTCAATGATTTGAAATTTCTATCCGCTGTAAGTTCATATTTGTTAATAATGTGTGTTTTGACCCGCGAAATCCATCTTGATATGTAGTCGGCCCTTTATTCTTTTTCGGGACATTTTTTTTTTAATTTGTAGTTTTAATATTAGTTTTTGTTATTGATTTGGGGTTCCTGTTATTCTTCATTTTGGTTTTTCTCGGCATCCTTCAAAAAAAGTGAGACAAAATTGTCTACTGTTTGTAAAGGAGTTTCCGTCTATGTTATTCCGTCGGTTGGAGCAAGTTGGGTGGAATGGGTCAGCGTTGCATTTATGCTGAAATAAAATGGGAAAAATTATTGATAGCCTATCCAGTAGCACCTTTACACTCTTGCTCCTGTACCCTATATCTACCGAGCAAGCTAGAAATAATTTTTCACATTATATTTAAGCATTAATGCAGCGCTAAACCGTTCCTTTCACTCTCTCTCAATTTTAACGGAGATTTCTTTAAAAAGTAAACCATAGTCCTGATATATTTTCGCCGTAGATGACATTTTTTGCAGAAAGAGTGTTATTATTCTGACGGGAATACCTTTCGTAACAAATTTTACACTTGGATAGTAATACATATAAATTGTTTTGATCGGAAAGAAAATATAAATGAAATTAACTCTTTCATTTCACAAAGCATCGAAGTAACTCAGCTTTAACGCAGTTTAAAAGTTTCTGATTGAAGAAAATAATTTTTTGATTTTGAGGGATAAATTTTTATGGTCACTTATGAAATCAGATGAAGCGAAAATTGAACTCTTTCTATTTTCTTAGCTTGTGATTATAAATACTACTTTAAAAGGAAAAAAGTATTTTTTGCGTTATTATAAAATAGAGCTAAAGCATGTTTTATTATATACAACTTAATTTGTATTATCTCGCATGTTATGTTGATTGAAGGAGGCATAAAATATTTATTTTAAGAATTAGGTTTTGGTATAAAAGCTAGCGTTCTATAATTATGCTTCTTAATTATTTTTAGCATGGGCATCGCTGTGCGGGTACTGCTAGTATTAAATAAACATTCCTCCCCCTTTGTTGTTGTTTATCACTCACTCAATAAAATTGGAAATGATTTTACCATATAGGGTTGGTTGGGGGAAGTGGGTCACCCCCCTAAAACTGACATATGGATAAAGTTTGCAAACTTATTTGCACACATATTTTAAATTTCTTCATATTTATTGGTTTTACAGATATTTGGGATTCGTGGAATTTTTTTCTAGGTCATAGCACTGAGTCGAAAAAGAATTATGAAAAAAAATTGTTTGCGAGTTCAAGCAGCATTTTTCAAAGAAGTGTTTCCTGGTTAGTTTTTATTATTTTTAATGATAATTAATATTTCACATATAGTTTAACTTAAAGTTCGTACAGTAAAAAAAAATTTTGCATAAAATATTATTATTAAATGTTCAAGAGTAGGGGAACCACTTACCCCATACATTTTTGCTATAGAGGGTCCCCCTATAATAATGGGGATTTCAAAATCAAAAGCAAATCTGATTAAATATTTGTATAGGTGAAATACAAGACAACTATCATGACTTAGTACGAATTGATAGTTCAGCTACAAAAACTGTGCTAAAGCTGGTGGTTATGTATTCGTGAAACATACATGAAAGAAAATCATTAAGATTTAAGTAGGTCAAATGTTGGAAGTTCATAATACAAATTAAAAATTACTGTTGAATTTGCAAAGAACGAGTAGAAATAGTGACCTTTTTATTGTCATAGTGCAAATGATGTTGGAATAATTACTGAGGATGAAGCGAAAATGGTTCTTCTTTAGCCAACTTTACATAGACGCAGTCATTTCGTGTTTCTAATTTCTTTTTATACTTATAGTTTTGGCAAATTTACTCAAATTGATATTAATCAACTGTATA